>NC_140664.1:81417161-81547161 GCF_054131305.1 Coturnix japonica
AAGAAAAAGAAAGAAAGAAAATAAGACGTAGGCACTATGTTACATTATGATGCAATATCAATGCACAGCTGGAGATGTACATGCTTTTGATGCTAAATGAATCTAAATGAACTTGTGGATATATTAAACTCTCAGGAGAATTACAGTGATAATGAACATAGGAGAGATGTCACTTCAGATCTCTCTACGTGTTATCTAGATAGAAAAGCAAAGTACTGAAGCATTTGGTGTGTGGATTTGTCTAATGCAGTCAGAGCTTCATTTACATGAGATTTTTAAACTTAATGGAAGGACAAACAAGATTCCTGAAACATAACATGAGCTCTTATTCATTTACATAAGGTACTGAAACCATCGTCTAGAGAAGAGGGACTTGGTTAGATGAGCCAGTCTACATCACAGTTGATACTAAAAATAGAGGTTTAATTCCTACAAGGTTCTCCCATGTGTCTCATAAATTTCTGCATCATTCTGAAACCTGCTTCATGATAACTAACACTTGTTAAACTGACTATGAAATAATTTACTAAAAATGAGCAAATGCATCTCAATAGCTCTGCAGAAAATTATTCTTTCTTTTCTTTCTTTATATATATATATATATATTTTTCCTTCAGCTTTCTGAGGATCATTATAGTTATTGCAATGGGAGCAACAGAAGCACGTTTTCTTCTGTTGGAAGAAATCCTTGGCAGCAGCAAGTTTGCCCCTGAGACCAATTGTTAAGATTGCTCAGATGAACTTGAGATACAACCTTGTCATTTAGTATAAGGCATAATGCCTAGTACATGTTTGAGATGTGCACAATACAAGTTTGAAATATTTGTAATAGTTAGTATGCAACTTCCTTGGGGGAGAAACCGGCTTTTCAAGAAGAAATAATTTTAAAATGAATTTGAATTTCTAATATATTTTTTCATCACTTTCTGTACAATGTTTTTCTTTCCACGTGTAAATAAAGGACCAAATTTTCAGAAAATGTTTTAGTATGGAGAAAACAGACAAATTGTAATGATAGAATAAAAAGTTGTCATGGTAAAAAAATATTTTGAATGAGATCAAATTCCACCAAGAATAGGTCTGAAAATTTTTGGAGCATTAGTGCATCTGCAAGTCTTGAGAAGGTCGTCAAACTTAGTCAAAGAGGTCAATATTAGACTGAAAGGGACAGCACTCATTCTGATATGTAGAAAATTAAAACATAAGCTCCATATACAAATGTTTAAATTATTTTGTAAAATCAGCTATACTTGATTTTTAAACTCTGTTTATATATATATGTATAATATATACTTATCTTTTGTGCCTGTGTATAAGCCTGTGTAAAACAAATCCTATCTTCTCCCATATTTTCATCTCCTGTGTTGATAGCAAAATTTTTTAGAGGCTGCTTTTTCTGAGCTAATACCCAGAATAACTCTTCTCCACTGACTGCAGGTCTTTACCAAATCAGAGCAGTCCTTTCTTTGTCACAAAGATCCACGAACAGCCATGAGATTATAACATGACCAAGAACATTCAGCTTTTTGCATAATTCCAGTTGTTTAAAATTAGCAACATTTAAAGATTTTCTTAATGCATTAATCTCAGTATGAACAATGAATAATTAGAACAGCCAAAAGAGCACTGAATTTTCATCTGATTGATACATATTAGGTCAGGGAGAATTAATTATAATTTCCCTTTTAAATACATGTAATTTTTTTTAGCAATTTTAGTCTCCAGTTTAGTTTTCAAATCTTTAATTGCTTGAAGCTGAATATGCCAAAGTGTATCTTTATCAAGCTGTTCTTTGAAATGATATCTGAAGACCTAGGATATGATTTGCTGACTCTTCCATTTGCATGTATTGGGATTAATTCCACTGAAGCTCATAAAGGACAGCATGATAAAACTATTGGAAGAGAGAGGCCAATTCCTTTGATTTTTTTTTTATTTTTTATTATTTTTTTTTCATTTGTGAATGGATTCCTGAACTTTCTTCTTCATACAAATTTTTCTATCACTATAAGAACAATTTATAGAATATTAGAGGGAAAAAAAAAAAAAAAAGAAAGAAAAAAGAAAGTTCAATTTTACAGTCAGTGGCAGTCTGATCTCCACTGACTGATAATTCACTGCAATTCTTCACAATAGAAATTCTTCACTGTGATGATGGTGAGGCACTGGAATAAGCTGCCCTAAGAAGTTATGGATGCTACATTCCTGGAAACTGTATGGGGACAGGTTGGATGAGGCTTTGAGCAACCTGATATTCTGAAAGATATCCCTACTCATGGAAGAGCAGATGGACTAGATGGTCTTCAAAGCTTCCTTCCAGCCCAAACCATTTTATGATTCTATCACTCCGTGAGTACATGAAAAACATAGTAGCATGTTAGATTTTTTATTCTATTTAAGATGAGTAAGTTTAAGCCATCTTTAGTTTTCTTAGTGCAATGAAAAACTGAAATTAAAATTATAGCAAATTTATTCAAATACAAGTGTGTGTGACTATATGTATAGACACAAATTATACTTTAAAAATGAAACATGGATACAAAGCTAACAAGTGGTTAGATCAGTGTTCTATCCTATGAAGATCACATCACAAAACAATTTTGACAATATCTGTACTAAATAAAATTGACCAACTAGTAAATTCAGACAACCTCAGTTTTCAGTCTGGCAAAAACCTGGGAAACACCACATACTTGGATGTTATAATTATGAATGATGATTAACTAAAGCAATGAGACAAGCGAGCCAGATAGCAAAACACCATGAAAATTAGGGTTTTCATGTGTATTATTTCAAGCAGCTGTCAGTTTTGGCACAGTTAAGTTCCATATGCTCCGGGTGATTTAACATATATGGAGGAAAAGACTGCTATAACAAAATATAAAAAAGTGCTAAATGGATTACACAGCAAGTGAAAAACATCTGCTGTCAGCCACCGGTTCTCACTGAGCAAATGCAGCTCTTCTCAAATACCTGTTCTTTGCAAAAGAACAGTAGTTTGAGAAAAGAACAGTAGTTTGAGTGGTGAAACTAATGCATAATTAATGAATGAAGTAGCTTGATGATCAATGTACATTTTGCATTAAAATCAAGACCTTTTTTCATTCACGATTATAAATATGACAGTCCTAATATGAATGAAGGAATTCTTCAGAGGCATTTGCTTTAAAGTTAAGGTCATTATTTCTCTTCTCTTCCTGCCTGTATTGCATGCTCTCTTCACTGGTGACAAGAGAAGGGGCAAACTCAAAGGATTGATTAGTCTGCCACATGCTCACAGGGTGGCTCCAGGTGACATTATACACACTATAGGAATACAGACATCTTAAAGCAGTTCTGCACCAGTTCTGTCACAGTAAGATAAATGCAACACTACTGCCCCTAGGGCTTGTATGTATTTCATAGTACCTGAATGATTAATATTAGCTGATTATCTAGCATGAAGCACTATAAGTAAAATGTGAGAAAGTAGGCTAAGGTTGTATCTTACTTAGGATCATTTCAGCATCTCTTTAAAATTAGATACATTCATTATCCTCTTATTTCTGTAACTATTCATTCATAGAATGGATACTATTCTTTCTCTGCCAAAGCTATATTTCAAACAGTTAGTACACATCAGGATACTAGTAATATGTCAGCAGGAAGATTACAGTCTCCTTAGTATTATTTCCAAATTAATATTTTAGATCAAACATTCACTGACTGTAGCTCCCATGTTGGTAACAATGATCTGTAAGCTATTTCCAACTTTTTTTTTTTTTTTTTAATATCTTCAACCTGTAGAATTATAAAATGTGCAGTAAGAACATAATGTTGCCTTTTCTTCCTCTTTATGGGACAGACTTCTAAATTTCTCTTGACCTCCATATCTCTTCCAAAATGTTACGTGGAAAAGAATGTTTAGATTCACTGTTCATGTGCAAAATCACCTAAAATTATATGTACAATAGCTCTTGGATGCATAGCATCTATAAAAGTTATTTTAGGTATGCAGTATCTGAATAGTCAAAATCTTCCCAGCAATCATTAACTACTGGAGTGGATATCCAAGGAAAAAAATATCACCTTAACCAAGCTATGAATACTCTTAGCCACGTGGGGTGTTGCTGGACATTGTTATCACCAACAAGGAAGGACTTGTTAAGGAAGCAAAAGTCGGGGGTAGCTTGGGTTGTAGTGATCATGAGATGATGGAGTTCGAGATCCTGAGTGGAGGAAACAAAGCCAAAAGTAGGATTGCTACCCTGGACTTTAGGAGAGCCAACTTTGATCTCTTCTGGGATCTACCTGGGGCTATCCTGTGGGCCAGGCTGTTAGAAGGCAAGGGGGCCTGTCAGAGCTGGTTAGCATTTAAAGGGTTCTTCTTCCATGCTCAGGATCGGTGCATCCCTTTGACTAAGAAATCAGGAAAAGGTGCCAGGAGACCTGCGTGGATGTGCAAGGAGCTCATGTGCAAGCTCCAAGGAAGAAGGAAAGTTCATGGTATGTGGAAAAAGGGTCTGACCACTTGGGAAGAATATAAGAGTATAGTCAGGGCCTGCAGAGAAGCGACAAGGAAGGCTAAGGCCTGGAGTTGAATCTAGCTAAGGAGATAAAGGATAATAAAAAAGGCTTTTTAAAGTACTTTAACAGCAAAAGGAAGGTTAGGGAGAATGTGGGCCCCATACTAAGTGAGGGGGCATTCTGGTAATGGGGGATGCTGAGAAGGTGGAAATACTGAACGCCTTCTTTGCTTCTGTCTTTATTGAAAGGGCTCTCCCTCAGGAATCCTCAACCCTGGAGGTTAATGAGAGAGTCTGGGGAATGGGAGATTTCCCTTTAGTCAGGGAAGAGGTGGTCCGTGAGTGCCTAGGAAACATTAATGTCCATAAATCCATGGGACCTGATGAGGTGCATCCATGGGTGCTGAGAGAGCTGGCGGAGGTCGTTGCTGAGCCGCTCTCTGTAATCTATCAGAGGTCTTGGAGAACTGGGGAGGTGCCTGAAGACTGGAGGAAGGCCAATGTCACTCCAGTCTTCAAAAAGGGCAAGAAGGAAGACCCAGGGAATTATAGGTCGGTCAGCCTCACCTCTGTCCCAGGGAAGGTGATGGAACAGCTTGTGCTGGATGCCATCTCCAGACAACTGGGTGAAAAGGAGGCTACCAGGAGTACTCAGCATGGGTTCACCAAGGGGAAGTCGTGCTTGACCAACCTGGTGGCCTTTTATGAAGATGTCACCAGCTGGGTGGACAGGGGGAGAGAGGTAGATGTAGTCTGCCTTGATTTCAGTAAGGCTTTTGATACTGCCCCCCATGACATCCTTATAACAAAGCTGAGGAAATATGGGATAGATGAGTGGATGGTGAAGTGGGTCGAGAATTGGCTGACTGGCAGAGTGCAGAGGGTTGTCATTGGTGGTGCAGAATCTGGCTGGAGGCCTGTAACTAGTGGCATCCCCTAGGGGTCTGTGCTGGGTCCGGTCTTGTTCAACATCTTCATCAACAACTTTGATGAGGGGATAGTGACCACCCTCAGCAAGTTTGCTGATGACACGAAGTTGGGAGGATTGGCTGATACACCTGAAGGCTGTGCTGCCATTCAGCGAGACCTGGACAGGCTGGAGAGATGGGCAGTAAGAAACCAGATGAGGTTTAACAAAAGCAAGAGTAAAGTCTTGCACCTAGAGAGAAATAATTGCATGCACCAGTACAGGCTGGGGGAAGACCTGCTGGAGAGGAGCTCTGCTGAGAGGGACCTGGGCGTCCTGGTGGACAACAGGTTGGCCATGAGCCAGCAGTGTGCCCTTGTAGCCAAAAAGGCCAATGGCATTCTGGGGTGCATTAAAAAGAGCGTGTCCAGCAGGTCGAGGGAGGTGATCCCCCCCCCCCTCTACTCTGCTCTGGTGAGGCCTCATCTGGAATACTGTGTCCAGTTCTGGACTCCCCAGTACAAAAAAGACAGGGATCTCTTGAAAAGAGTCCAGCAGAGGGCTACTAAGATGGTGAAGGGCCTGGAGCATCTCCCCTATGAGGAGAGACTAAGCGAACTGGGTCTGTTTAGCCTTGAGAAAAGAAGGCTGAGAGGGGATTTGATCCAGGTTTATGAATACTTGAGGTGTGGGGGCCATCATGGTGAGGCTGGTCTCTTTTCAGTAGTATGTGGGGACAGGACTAGGGGTAATGGGATGAAACTACAGCATAGGAAGTTCTGCACGAATGTGTGGAAGAACTTCTTTACAGTGAGGGTGATGGAGCACTGGAACAGGCTGCCCAGGGAGGTGGTGGAGTCTCCTTCTCTGGAGATATTCAAAACCTGCCTGAACTCCTACCTGTGTGATGTGGTGTAGCTGCTTTGGCAGGGGGGTTGGACTCGATGAACTCTAGAGGTCCCTTCCAACCCCTACAGTTCTGTGATTCTGTGATATCAGTCAGCATTGGATGCTGATGCAAAGGAGGAAACTATGGCACATAACAATTGCCAAAAAACAAACAAACAAACAAACAAACAAAAAACAATAATATTTGTATCCAGTGATACTGTCAATTCCTACTTGCCCATTTGCATTTTCAATTTCTCTGTTTCCTTTTGTGTTCCCATTTATTATTAGACCATTTCCTCTCATATAGTTCTTAAAATTTTATGGAATCAGAATATCATTTCCATGATGTCTGAAATCCTTCTATATATTGCATGTCCATATACCTTTGATTTATATGTAGTTAAATATACTAAAATGCTTTATTATTTCTTAAAATGCTTTAAGACAGTTTAAGGAAGGATATATACATGGCTTAGAACTACTGGAAATACTTTTCTCTAGCTGTTATACTCTATTACATGTAGAGTGACTAAGTTTTTATATAAAAACACAGTTTGAATCTTTAATAAAACTATTCTATTTTCAGTATTGTGATTTCCCTTGTCCTGTATCTATATTTTAAAATTATACTTTTGAAGAATAAAAATTAAAGAAACTATGTAATACCTTTGCTAAAGATTGCTACTCCCTAGATTTCAATATTGATACTTGGTTTGCATTGTCTTGGAGGAAATATGATACATGTTACTTAAGAGAAACTATTTAAACAGGTTGATTCGGTATGTAATTTACAAATTGTGGATCCAAACTGGATTATTTGTTGATGGACAGAAAAATATCACAAAAGTAAGGGTACCATATAAATAATACCAAGATCCAGATGTGAAAGTAGCAATATAATAGTTGTTATAATTTCTATTTATTTTTTTTTTCTTTCTTACAGTTTTTTATTCCAATACTGAAGATAAATAAATTCACCAAATAGTATAGGACACTGTAATGATATATTCTAAGAAACAGTGAAACCAGTTAGCTTTTAATTGAAAGAGAGAGAGAGAGGTCTGTGGAAAGAGAGAGGAAAAATATAGAAGAATATCAGCTGACTGGCATTTACATGCATAGAGTTAAGATCAAACTTTTCATTCTTACGATATTCAAAATTCTGACTAAGTGAAATTTGGAAATGTAGAAAAAAAAATGCAGAATACTTATTAACACTGAATTTTTCAAAATCTACAGTCCCCTCTGGCACTTATTTGCTAGTACTTAATATACCTTATGAGCTTACAATTTTATCTTAATACTTTTAAATACTGGTTTTGAATCATAATACATTTGATGCACACAGACACACACAAATAAAAACCTTAATTTTTAATATTATCATAGAAATTGTAGCTCAGTATTTACAAAATGTTCCCATCTGCTAATTAACACAGTTCAGCATGTACTGAAAATTGGTGAACAACTAATAGCGAAGAAACATTTATGCAGGTTTTAACCTCTCATACTTTGGAAATTTTGAGGAAAAAAAGCTTAACTATGGAGGAAGTTAGCAACTTAAAGGATAATTTAGGTTAGTAAAGGTAGATTCATTCACAAGTTAATTGTACTCTTAAAGAATCAGAGACTTAGATCTTAGTCATAAACAAAAATGTGTACACATATTTTAAAGATTCCACACATCAGATAATGTGTGTTTTCTTTTTCATTAACTTCTTGAAGTAAGGTAGGTCTAAGTACATGACTCTACATGAAAATGTGAAAAACAGAACTGATGTATTATTCAAGGCCCTAAGAACACATTAGTCAGCATTCTTTTTGCTTGCTATTGCAGGCCATAGACTATGCAAGGGAACTGTGCACATATAAACACACATACACAGAGACACTGAAGTAAGGCTGTTGTATGTAAATTACTTGCTAGTAGCTTACAAACCAGCTGCTCCGTTTCTGCTACATTTTCAGAATATAGATTATTTAAAAAGCTATTTTTTCCAGAGCTTTCATGAAAATTAATGATCTATCAATTCTCCAATCCACAAGGAGGGGAGAAGAAAAAAATAAAATAAAAAAAATAAAAAAAAATAAATCCAGTGAATTTAGAGGAGCTCTATAGTGTGGAGGTATAAGAAGTCCACCAAAAACTGCTTTCAATAGTTCTGCCATGAAGAAAGATCCCATCTTAATTTCCAAATTAAAAAGAAAAAATGTTTATGTATGAAGCAGGAAGTAGAAATTAACAAGATGTAGAGATTTCTAAAGTTAGCTCAGTATTGACACAGAGGTAAAAAATCATAAAATCACAATTTAGTGGAAAGGGGTTACATTTTCTCATAGATCTTTTCTCCCATTCTCCTTAATTTTAATATGCAGCTGGTTTTAGCTGCTCAAAAATGGTGAGTATTAATGCGAGTTCCAGTCATAGAATCACAGAATCACAGAATGGTTTGGTTTGAAAGTGACCTTAGAGATCATCTTGTTCTAATTTCCCCTGCCATGGGAAGGACATTTATCACTAGACCAGGCTCAAAGCCCCATCCAGACTGGTTTTGAGCATCAGAGTGGGGGCATCCACAACCTCTCTGGGCAAACTTTTCTACTGTCTCTCCACTCTCACAGTCAAGAAGAACTAATGCAAAAAGCTCAGATTAATTATACAGCCTTACAATAACAAAAATCCATTAAATAGGTATGCAAATTCTCTCACTGATCAATTAATCTAGATCCAAAGTATATTTACATAAGCACAGCATGCATCTTTACGAAGGTCTGTGTTGAATTGTAGGAATTTTTTCGAACTATCCTTCACATTACATAAAAGTGTATGTCTGCTATATTTATTGAATAATATTTTCTTTTTTATTGTACCATTACAATAAATGTGTGGTGTATACAAAAGATACTAGGCTAATATATTAAAATGACATCTTTATATACTTTTATTAATATTAAAATAGTTTAATGGTCATTGCTATGTTAATAAGATATATAGATCATCATCCTAATGGTTACTGTATTACTAGTAAGAAATATACAACACTTCTGTAATGGCTATTGCATTTTAGTAAGATATATAGAAGACGTTTATAAGATTGTGGAGTATTAAATATTTGCCTGACTACAGAACAAGCTGTTACAGTGATCACTATAAGAAACAGTGGAGAGATGTCAGTGATTACTCCACATAATAAAGAACAGCAATATAGCAACCTTGAGGATGATGAGTGTTTGTGCTGCAAGACAGCTTAGGCTATTAATTTTAAAAGAATTTCCTTTAAAATTATTTTAATTTTTATTACTTTAAAATTTATTAAGTTTTATTTTTATTTTTATAGTATTATTTTTATTATTACTCAGAATAAAGATAAATATTGTAGAATTTTGACTAGTCTCAAATGCAGCACTAATTTCTTTTCTGTTAAGAAGTAAAGATTCTGATAGTTTCAGAGGGAAATAGAGAGAGAGAGAGAGAGAGAGAGAGAGAGAGAGAAGCATTTGAAAACAAGATTCGTGGAAAATAAAGAATGAGAAAAAGAAATTATTAGAAAAATCCAACAATGCAAATTATTCAGTGAGCAATCTAAAATTAGACAGTAGAAAAACATTTTCCATGTATGCAAAGTGTATGTATAGGAAGTGTATATAGAGTTTAAGAATATTCAGTCTGTGGCTTTCCACGAATTCCGACCAAGTCATTCTTTATTAATGTGTCATCTGTACTGTAGCAGCTTTTAAAGGTTTCTCTCAGAACTACTGCATCAACACAGTAGAACTCAAGTGGAATAATTATGAAGAGAAAAACAAACAAACAAAAAAAAACCCATAGACTTAACGTTGTCTGATAAATATTAAGATGGAACTAAGGCTTTTAGAGAAGGTCACAGATGAGTTTTGAAAATTGTTTGCTAGATTTATTTATCCCAATAGCTTAAATTAATTTTAATTAAGTTTAATTAATTAAATTAATTTTAATTAAGTTTAATTAGTTTAAATTTTAAATTTTGCACAGGGAGGTGGTGGAGTCTCCTTCTCTGGAGATATTTAAGACCCGCCTGGACGCCTACCTGTGTGACATGGTGTAGGGAGCCTGCTTTGGCAGGGGGGTTGGACTCGATGATCTCTAGAGGTCCCTTCCAACCCCTACAATTCTGTGATTCTGTGAAATAACAAAGTCCAGAAACAAACAAAACAAAACAAACAAACAAACAAAAAATTCAGAAAGAGCAATCGAATTTTCACATAGACTTAATTTCAGTGTGCTGTTTTTCAGAGGGAAAGGCAGATAATGTTATATTAATTAGTAGATTGTGGAGAGGAAGACACCCCTCTGGAATACAGTACAGAAATTTTATATTGCCTCTTGGTGCAGGAATTCAAAGATTATCTGAATGATAAAAGTAGGCCTATTTTTATTTTAATTTTTAATTTGTATTTTTTATTTCGCTACTCATGTATCTCAAAAATGTCTGAAAATAAGTGACTCAAAATAAGTGGCTCGCAGATCCCGATTTTTTGCAAATCGAGACCCTGCTATTTGCTGTAATTTACCTGCCTAAGTACTAAAAAAGAAAAGAAAAAGAAAAAAAATCTAAAAAGAATGAAAAAACATATTTTCTCCCAAAATCCACAATGAAAAACCCAGTTAAGCCTGCAGCACTCCTACCCTTAGTGAAAGGAATTCCTTTTGTAGCACTATTTGGTAAAAACTGGTAATAGAGTGTCAAACGGTGTAAAGTCTGTCTGTTGACTTTATCTTTTCAGAACAGATGGGTAGCAATCTGTTTCTTGTGTCTCTAGAGGCTAAACGGGTGAGTATGTGGTGAATACATAGTTATAAACTTTCTCCTTCAAAAGCACTCAATTACACTGCTAGCACATCCTACATGCTTTCCTTTTTAACATGTCCTTTGTAACACATCTAAAGGAAAGAACAGAGGTAAAAATAATGATTGCTTACATCTTGCACCTTTGTTGGCCAAAACATCCACCTGAAGAGTAAGACAACTATGGAATGAACATAGCAGAAGAGTATGGCATTTTTGGAAGTAAACAGACCTGTAAATTATCTCATGATGAAGACTGAAAGGAAGTAACATCCTGTATGTAAACTCTTGATCTTGCTCTGCTCTGGTCACTACCAAAAGGAAGAATCATGTATTTGAAAGATAAAATGATTGATACTCCCTGAAAATTTGAGTTTACTACAGCATCAGCTGTTAGCTATTAAAATAATTAAAATAATAACATTACTAAATGCTGCTGAATATTTCAGTTGGAAGCCCAGGACCATAAAATCACTCACATGAAATGGAAGTTATATCTCCTTTAAAGTTTTATTGCAACAGAATTCAAATGGTGGAAAAGCTACAGTACTGTGTTATGTTTTTCTTTTCCTAACAACAAACAACATGTTCCAAGGGCAAATGAAATTATGAAATTTAATTTACAAGGCAAGTGAAATGTATGAGGGTTGCTCTGAAAGTAATGCCTCTTGTTTTGTTATGTTGGCCCATGGCATTAGAGGTGAATGATGATTTGGCAGTAGAGGTTGAACCTTCCCACCAATATTCCATTACATACTGTTGCCATATGACAGATGTCAGCAGAGGGACAGTCTGACAAAACGACGTCTAACATGGAAGTGTGTATGGAGCAAAGCTGTAACATTAATTCCTCCATGCGGAAAAAAACTCTCATCTTACTGACATCCATCAGTGCTTGCTGAGCTTTTAGAGAGATAAAAAGCACTTTCTGACATCCATCTGTTCATGGCAATGAAAGATCAGTTGAGTGGACGTTTTCCTAGCACTGATGCCACCATAGCAACTGTGAAACAGTGTGTCACCTCCACTGGTGTGGATTACTTTGAGCACAGCATCAAGCTCTTGTTCACTGCTGATGTAAATGCATAGCTAATGGTGGTGATTATGATGAATAATACAGATCTGCAGCTGAGAATTTTCTCTGTCAAAAAATGTTCTCTTTCTATCTGTTGTAGTTTTCATGGAAATAAATAGGAGACATTACTTTTGGAGCAATCTACATTTCTCTTCCTAATTTTGCAGAGATTTCTGTTCTCTGATTTATTTCCAATATCTTCTATTTTATCAAATTATCCACATTTCCTTTCCCTATCTCTTATCTTTGCAGGGAATGTAGGAAAGACATACTGCATCAAAATACATAATGACCACAAACCAGCAGAGAATTGCAGCTTAAGCAAGAATGTGATTTATTCAATGTGGTAATCTTACACCGGGCTTGAAAAAAGACTAGAGTTGAGCAACTTGTATATCTGGCCAAAGCACCAGGCAAACTAGACATGTGCAGTTTAGCATATTGCCCAAGGCCTGGAGACTCTGGGAGCTGAATGATGCTTGGA
Source organism: Coturnix japonica (assembly GCF_054131305.1). Classification (NCBI taxonomy): domain Eukaryota; kingdom Metazoa; phylum Chordata; class Aves; order Galliformes; family Phasianidae; genus Coturnix; species Coturnix japonica. The sequence continues at coordinate 81,429,850 of NC_140664.1, forward strand.
ATGAGTCTGGGCCCTCACAGTTTAATGTATTTTTCCAGTAAAAATGTTGTTTCAGTAAGGATTGGAGAGCAATCCCACCTCTGTAACAAACTTTGGCCTGAGCACCACCCCATCAATCCCACACACTCTCCAGTTAACACAACAAATCTTGTTTAGATGCCTATCAGCACACATGACTCAGTCCCACCTCATTAAAAAGCCTTCTATCACTTTGTTGAAAAAAGACACTCCACTCCATCAGTTTGGGATTATTATAGACAGATCTTTCCCATCTTCCCATCTTCCTGACCTAGCCAGATGGACTGCCTCTCAGTGCAAGATATCACCTTTCTGCTATTCTGTGGATAATACTTGAGTGATTTATTGATTAATTACTGACTAGCCTTGAGATATTAGTATTAACACAGTTAGTTCACTTATCAGAAGGCAATTCCATATCTGTTATCTGTCTCTTAAAAAAAAATCATTGATTTTTGACTGTACAAACCTGTTATAGTGAAAATCCTTGGGGGGCTCTATTACACAAGCATTTATGAATCTGTTTCAGTGAAATTTCTTGGGAGGTCTCTGAAAAAAAAAAATAAATTATTATTATTATTATTATTATTATTATTATTGACTATGATAACCACTGTCCTTTAGATATCAGCCCATGACCAAATTTGGGACTTGGTCTGAACCTAGCTACACTCAGACTAATTTGAAAAGGAATTTAGAAAACAAGAGGTTCCTTTCTGAACCTTATATCTCATTGGTAGGTTTCCCCAGTAAGCCATCTGTCAGACTTATACCCTTAATGTGACGGATACTCAAAGCATAGTTCTTGAGGTCATATATGAATCCATCTCTTCTATTGGTCTTCCAGGTTTCTAAAATATATGAACTTAATTCTAAGACTTTCAGGTCTTTGGGGCATTGCATTCTAAGTGCTGAATGGGTTCAAGTTGTAAGTGAAACACAGAAGAGAGACATAGAGATCTCACTGACCTTGTTGCTTTAGAAAACCAGCAAAGATTTCTGATGATATAGCTCTACTACCAAATGCTAATTAGAAGTTGTTCTAAACAGAACTTAGGAAAAAAAAAAAATGTAGAAGCTTAATTACCAATCTCTACATTAAAAATATTGTTTTTGGATCCAAGTTGTTCTTATTTGTTCAGAGAAACTGAACACATAAAACTAACATATCCTATAATTATATCTACCTTAAATAAACTTCTGTTTCCTAAACTGCATACCTCAAACTCATACAAACTCTTAATCTGGAACAACTTGAGAAGGAGGTTTCATCCAATTTTCACAACTCCTGATGATAGGAATTCATTTCCTATTCAAGAGAGAACAGGAAAAATCCCAAGTGTTCTTCATACTCCAGTCCTTTCAAAATAAGACACAGAGAACATCAATTCATAGATTTCAATCCATCATGTGTACTTATCACATCTTCAGTGCTATTCTTCAAAATTAAACAACATTTAATTTTAGCAAGGTCTGTATAACACTGTCTTCAATTGCAAAGAAAAAACATAGTGGACTGTGTTTTCAGTCCTAATAATTAAAGGGGTGCTCCTTTGTAGTATCTCTGTTTTCAAGCTTTCCAGAGGGAGATATTAAGAAAACAAAAAACAAAAAACAAACCCCAAACAAACAAAAAACAAACAAAAAAACCAAAACAAAACCAAACCAAAACAAAAAAATTCTCTCATAGAATATGAGAAATAGAAGTGGAAATACAACAGACATGTTCCAGTACCTACTAGGTGTTGAAATAGACTTAAGTTTCAAATAAATTATTTCTCTTTCCCTTTATTTGTTCAGATCAGGTAAAGAAGTCATTTTATGGATCTGGTTATTGCTGTAATCAAAACAAATGCATTCATGATTCCCTCTGTTTCCTCGGAACTATCTCTACATCATTTGTGCTCTGTATTTGGCTGAAAGTATCACCGATCCCCCAAAACTCTTTTAAATATTATGGGAAAAAAACAGGTAATGGAAATCCTACTGTTCACCCAGTTACAACAAACTACTGACTACATGTAAAGATTTCCCAAATGCTTTAATTTCCTTGGGTGTGACGACAACAACAACAACAAGAACCTGAAATAATGATTTTACAATTCACATCTGTGAAGAAATGCATTATTGAAATTAAGAACAGTGTTACTGAAAAAAAAGATATTTATATAAATAGTTCCAAATAATAAGCACTATTACAGAGAAGAATGTAACGTCACAACAAAATTATGAGGTAATCTGAATGTAATGGAGCTGGACTGAAGTAGAATTCAGACCTATAATATTCAAACCAGACATAAATGTTCTGCATAATAAGAAGCATTCCTGCATCCTGTTTAGACACATGATCAAGTCGTTAAATATTAAATAGAATTATAGTTATAGTATTTTAAACTGTAAAAAATGACAGGAAAACAAATAAAAAGGAAATAATGTACCAAAATCAGGCTCAGAAAATACTTTAATTTTAATTTTTAATTTTAATTTTTAGTGTAGATTGATTGTGAATTATACATTTTAAAAGAAAACATCCTCAATAAACTGTCCAGAAGTATGCATTGCACTCTACAGCACCTTTTCTTTATAGCTTAGTTTTATGTTGCAGGGTATAGAATCAAATGACAAAAGGGCTTTCATGGATCGTAGTCAGAGCAACAAGAGGATAGATCAAAAGAAATAAGAAAGGAAAAGCAAGCAACTTTTCACATTGCTACAGAACTTCTTGACAGAGGCTAAACTGAAGAAACAATTTGATTAGAAAGCAATCACGAACATGACTGGATACCTGAAAATTTGGTCCAAATTAACAGTTGAGATTATAAAATTACTCTTAACTTCATGTCAATGTTTTACAGGCTGATTCAGCCTGGTTCTGTGACTAGTGGAAGGATTTCACACAACCCACACCTCTGGAGAAGGGAAACAGGGGACCCCAAAATAATTAGGAAAAAAAAATAGCAGCAGCAATATCAGGAGAAACAAACTAATTTACTAAGTATGGTATTGGAATGCAAAATAGTTAAGAGTTGAAGCCAATAAATCATATATAATGAGAGAGTATCTGAAAGCTGTAGGCCTTACAGTAATTGCACAGTCAGGTCGGGCAGCAGTGAGGGAGAAGAGCAGCAAAGAGAAAAGCAGAAGGGAAGCAAGAGAATGTTAGATGACCCAACACCGCCTTATATGCGTTCCCCCTGTGCGAGAATGATATCAGCACAGTGAACAGTCTTCTGGGGAATGTAGTTTCTTCTCTTTGCTATGTGGACCTGGGGCATTAACACTTTAACTCCCATTACACTACATGACGTGATGATGTGGAATACTGATGATCATAAAACCATGACACTTCTCAAGGAAGATTACTTAAAATAATTTTTGAAAGAACAATTTTAACAATTTAGTAAAGGCCAATGAAATTCAAGCTCAAAAACAAATACAAAGGGTTTGTTAAAATTTCAAAATGATTTTCATAACAGAATTCTGTTTTTAAAACTATGATTACAAAACCTCTTGCTTTTCTTGTCTGGATCATCCTGTCTCTCCTTCACTAAGTCTGAGCACAGTGTTTCTAAATACAGAATAGCCTTATTTTTTATCAATATGAGTTATAACTAAATATTTTCTAAAAGTTTACTTTGAAATATGAATGATAAATACCTTTTTGATTAAAATACATACATTGAGCACTCCACAAATGACCACTGAGGGTTGCATGAAACCACCATATAACCCCATGCAAGCACAGATGGCCAGGGATAGTAGCCAAAATGGGATGGAGTTTTATGCTTGTTTAACCATATGAATATCTAAGCAGAAGGAGTTTGTTTCTTCTGTATTAACAAGATGAAGTAACATAGTGCTGCATGTATAAAAAACTGGAATGAGCAGAAGGAGGTGTGCTTGATTTGTAGAAATATTCCAACTGGCACCTTGTGCAGAAAGTAAACAAGGTGTCCTCTCTTAATATACGATGTGTGTTTTGGGAGAGCACAGTGTTTAGGTTTTCAGTAACAATACCAGTTACCCAGAGTTAGTAAATGACTCTTCTCTGCGATGAGTGTACATGTGCAATGATAGATGAGTCATTTCAATTAAATTAAATTAAAATCTGATAGACATGACTTTGTAACTTGCTATTTAAAATATACTATAGCCCAAATTACTTTTTGGTTTACCTCCTCTGTTGTGTGTTCTTATAAAATTGTGCAACTATTGACACCATAGCAACTTTAAGGAAAAATTGAACACCAAATTTAAAGATAGAAAACAAACATATTGTAGTTTTATAAATATAGCAAGTAATACCAAGCTTTTAACATTTGATTAAAATTATAATTTCAAGAGGCAAAAATATTCTGATTTTAACTCAAATAATAAAATACAGTGGCATTACGTAGTATCCTCACATAATGACACTCTTATTCTTATCTGTGTCTGTTTTGTGCTTCATTCTTAGGTTTATTATTAGCTCTCTCCAAAAATCAAAAGTAATCATAAATTGCAATTTTATTTGAATGACTAAAAATAGTTGATGGTATTCTAATAAGAATTTTAGATCTCAGACCCGCGAGTGCACCCCTGTGTGCCCGGTGGCGCAAGTGGTAGGAATGCCGCATTGCCACCCTAGGGCCCGGGTGTTTGAATCCCCCTGTGGCCCAAGTGGTAGAAGTGCCGCTCTGCAGCACAGAGGCTCGAATCCCCGGGGGTTGGACTCGATGATTTCTAAGGTCCCTTCCAACCCTCACGAGACTATTACTATTACTATTACTATTACTATTACTATTACTATTACCATTACTATTACCATTACTGTTACAAAAAGAACCTGTAATGTCAACTTGATCCCTAAAAAAGCTGGCTGTGGGGGTACAAGGTGGTCTCTGTAGAGTGCTGTTAATTGAACTGAATAAAGTCAGTTAATTGAACTGAATAAAGGAGTGCATAGGTGTGTAACACATGAGATAATAACTTTCAAGATATTTTCAAAATCCAAACACCAGCACATGCTTAGCTGTTGCTTATTTTTACCAAGCATTACAGATATATTAAAGGCTCTAGTTAAAAGAAGCCTGTCACCAGAAGTCACCTCAAAACAGATAAGTAAGCAAATAACATTTCTGATTTATCAATGGCTTCCTCAAGATATCCAAACAAAAAATAAAATAAAATAATAATAATAAAATAATAGGAACTTGTATTTATTAATTTACTTTTAAAATCCAGTACTTGTATCTCTCTGTCTGAATCTGTCCGTATAGAAGTCTCTTTGGGACTCCCTTACTGGTTCCTTCTTAACATACATTTTTATGTACATTTATAAATGTACTCAGCATTTTTAATGAATATTTTAATGGTGACCTAATTTACTAACCCTGAAGCTATTGATTTCCTTAGATTTTAATTTTTTAAAATTTTCAATTCATTCATTAAAAAAAAAGAAACAAAGAATGTGTCTATTCCAATTTATGCTCTTAAAAGATGAAGGTTTTGGGGTTTAAAAAAACATTATCTATTTACTTACAGCTCAGACCTGTAAATCCAATAAAAGTAATATTTGTTGTAATCTTATGTTAACATTTACCTACACATTTTCTTTGCAGCACAAAATGCTAGTTTTCAACAGCTAACAAATTATGTCTTCAGTGAATTATTTCTTCACAATATATCCTTGACTTGAAGTAGAATAACTAAAATAAACTATATTCTCTCAGGGTTTTATTGTACACTTGGGAGTGCATTCAGACGGCTGAATGACAATGTGCCTGCTTCAGTGTTTAGGATGCCTGTAGATAATGGATATATGTAAGTTTTTAGTTGATGTGCACAACATCGAATATTCCACCAGCTAATATGAAAGCTGTAGCAATTGCTACAATAGCAGCTTCCACATCAAAAGTCTATCATTACATTTTGTGATACTTTCTGTTTTTTTTAAATAAATTCAAGAATTTATTTTATGAAAGTATGAAAATAGAGAGTTAAACAATAGTATGCATAGCAAAAATCATACTGCACAGCTTTTGCTGCTGAATGGTGAATAATACTTAGTAGCAGAGAAACCATTACTTCAATAAGTGAATTATGTTAAATGTAAACATTTGTTGAATAAGAATATTGCTTGATTACCTCAAACATGGTAGTGAATAGTAAATAATTGATTTTTTTAATTGCGGAGAGGTGACTACAAAACCAGCTTTCACCTCACCGCACACATTTTAAACTTTAACATTATAGTATTTCAGGTACTACATTAGTATCACTGTTGCATGGCTATGGGAAACAAAGCATTTCTACTATTTATTATTTTGAACAGTACTTGTAAAAAGAAGGATGGGAAAAATGCATTTGGTAAGAAATTAATGAAATTAACAAGTTCTTTTGAGAACTGGAATATCACAACAAAGTAATATTTAACAGAATACCTTCATGGAATTATTTATTTTTTTCTTTTCTTTTTTTCTTTTTTTTTTTTTCTTTTTTTTTTTTTTTTTTGGTCACATTTGCATGTTTTCTAACATATTTTCTTAACTATACTGATTATTGTAGGACTAAGACCTACCCTTTAACCTAGAGTATATGAATTTTAGTTTTCAAATGTGTTTATGTCCAGAGTGCTATATGCCTAATCCACTTTCTGCATTCTTCAATGGAATCATGCTTTATTGCACGGTATACTATATACTTTAGCAAAAAATGAAACACATAATATAATTTAATTAGCTCTAGTAATTCAATGGATTCAGTACACCTTACAGTTTATCTTCAGTCTTCTCTGCGATTTAAATTTTAGGACTGCTGACACTATTAGCATTTAAGTAAGTGCTATTTCTGATTGGAGCTGGAAGCTTAAGAACTCATGTTTTCTCAAGTTCAAAATAATGTTTTCAGAGTTGTATACATAGTACAGATCTTATATGTGGTTCCCTATAATGTACATAATACAGATTAGTCAGTTGTACAGCTATAACATTGCATCAACCTTCTGTCCCAAGAGTATGTTCCATATCTTCTTGCATTTGCATGTTATGCTTGGAAAATGTAAAATGTTCTATTTAAAGGATACATACATTTTTAAAAGGTAACAAAGTGTTGGATTTTAAATACTAAGATGCTTGCAAGTTGGAATCCAAATCTTAATTATAGAATAGGGTCTATTTCTAAAATATATTAAAATATATTATAGTCCAAGATATGTGCATTCTGTAAAGATGATGGAGTAAAATTTTCCAGATTATGTTACCATTGCAATTATTGCGCCTGATCTTCTGAATAAATTTATTTCTGAATGATTCAGAAAACTCTCTACATGAATTGAGATGGATTACAGAAAAAGAACAAAAAGACACAAAAGTACAATGAGTAAATAAATAAATAAGTTAAAAAATTCCCAGCAAATTGTTTTCCCATTGTGCTACTGCATTTCTGAAGTAATTTCTTACAGTAAATCTCTACTGAAGTGATTTGAACATGCCTGGAACAATGCAAGCCATGAGCTGTTATTCAGGACATCTTGTTATAATTTCTATGCATTTGTTGACAAAAAAATTAGGGCTCATAAAAATAGCTTGAGAAATAGTAAAAAGGGATTTTGAATTTTTATATTTTTTTAGATCAGATTGCATTCATTACACTTATATATGGAATGGCACAGAATAATAACAAAGGCATACACATGACCAGAAGAATGCATGTTAGTATATATATTAATATATGTATTAGATATATTTATAATGTATGATTGTTTGCTTCTATATTGTGTTCTCTGATCTCCTAATTCTAAATGTTCTTCAAAGGTATTCAGAATATTAAAACAACAAAGATTACACAATCTTTGCGAAGTAAATTCAGTACCTCGCAAGAAGCACTCAGAATTCATTATATCATGTTTTTCTCTGATTCTTTTAGCATACTCATGAAGTTCATTAACATTTTACCATGGGTTTCCTACCCCCAGTCACATCCACTGCATAGCCTACATACATCATAATTCTAACCTGCAAGCTTTCACTTAATTGCCACTCGAGAGCTATGCAGTATTTTCCTTCTAATGCATATATACTACTCCATCGTCTTGAAGTAGGATATAATTCCACATAAAGGTGTATGTTTTTTTAGTTCACTGTAGAGAAGGCAGCTAAACCATGTGTAAGAGTACTATACCATTCTATTAAATGCCAGCATTTTGGTTTGTTATTTGGAGAACATCACATATTAAAGAAACATCAGATATTTTCTCCTGTCCTCCTTAATATCAAAACCTTTTTGCTTCATTTTAAAGTACAAAATTAGAAAGATGTAGACATGTGTCTGATGTGGAGTATAAATCAACTTTCTATGTATATGAAGATTTTATAGGTGTTATTACAATCTAAAAAGCCTAGCATTCATACAATAATACAAGCATAATTTTCCCTTACATGTCACATCCTTGAGACCAAGGTAACTTTAAAACACAAGGTCAGAGAAATATTTGCTAATGTCACTAAAAAAAAAGGAAAAGAAATTAAAAAAAAAAAAAAAAAGAAGAAGAAGAAAAAAGAAAAAAAAAAGAAGAGATAAAAACAATCACAGAATGCAATTTAGGCTTCTTCTAGTCTGTGTACCATTTAATATCTAATGTTCCTTTTCACAAAAAATCAGGGAAAGAGGTAACAAATCCTTCTGTAATATGAAAGTAAATTCTTGTTAGAGAAGAAACTTTTAGGCAGATTTAATGATTTCCATAGTTGGCCAACAAAACAGTTGGAACCATTCTTGCAGGACTGAAATATCTTCTCTATCTGATAGATGGTGCAACCAGATTCTCAGTCACAGCATGAAAGACATTCAACAAATTGTCAGCATGATTTACATACAAGTCGTCAACAGCATCTGGGTTACTGTGTAGAAGAATGATGGGGAACAGATGCTTCTAGAAATGTTCCCATCTGCCCTATCTGAACATACATCCCCTGTGAAACAGGAGGTTTCAGTGCCTACAAGAGATCATCCTGCTCTGATTTTTCAATTTTAATCTTTATTTCCATAACATAAAATCTCTCCCAAAGTCATATCACTTTATGGGTACAGTCTGACATGCAGCAAATTTAGGAAGCTCTCCCTTTGGGTCATGAGGCTAAGTAGGGACCCTTTTGCTTCCTAAACTCCTTGACAGTGAGGAGTCTGGGTGCAAGTAGGCCCAGTCTTAGTCCCAGACTTAGTTAATAGTTCATATCTAAAGGACTGTATGCAGTCACTTACCAGAGTTTTCCTGTCAGAGACCCCTCTTTCACTGAAACAGATTCACAAATGCACAGATGCCTGCATACCAGAGCCCACCTTGAATTTTCACTGAAACAGGTTTAATACTCAGAAGTTTTAGCAACCCAAGCTACTACCCTAATCTGGGTCTGGCTGGGATAAAGTTAACCTTCATAGCAGTCCATACTGTACTGTTTTTCATTTGTTATTAAAACTGTGCTAATAACTTACCAGCCTGTTGTCTCAACAGTACTTGCACAGTATAAAGGGTATCTGTCTGTCTTACCCCTACACCACAAGTAAGTTGAGGATGGGCAAGAGTTTGGGAGGAGACAAAGCTGGGACAGTTGACATAAACTGACTAAAGGAGTATCCTATATCATATGATTTTGTGCTAAGTTATTAAAGATCAAACCAGGGTCAACTGATAACAAACTTACCAGAATAAGGAAAAAGTAGAAATGACATTTTATTTCTCTGAACTTTTATTTAATGTGTCTTCAACTACAAGGCTTGAAGTTTTCTATACTAACTCTACAACTACAAATGACATGACAAGTCTGTGTTTTATAATTTCTAATTACTAATCCTTGAAACCATATGAAATAACTTTTTAAGCTAAATAAAACAATAGATGCAGTGATTGAATGGAGTTTGTTCCATAAGTTTTGCTAATAATTCCTATTTATTTCCATGGAAACAACAAGAGTTATGAGGAGCACTATAACAGTATTTGATAGAGCAAACATTTCCTTACAAAACACTATTTTTTCAACATAGTTACCACAATTGTCTATGCATTTTTGCCAGTAATGAACAAGAGCCTATATGCCATGCTCATAAGAACATACATCGCCATTCACAATGTTGTCTATTTTCCACGATCCTGTCCCCACTGCTGAAACACACCACCCACCACCTCACTGTGCTCACATCCACTGTTTGGTCACTGTAAATTTTTTGCAAGGTTCCATGAATGCCAATGGATGCAATTTTTTTTTCCACATGGGGAAATTCAATAGTATACCTTTGATTCATATGTCCTTCCACGTCAGATGTGATCCTGTCAGAGTACTCCTCTGCTGCCATCTGTCACATGGCAACAAAATGGAATGGAATATTTATAGGAATGTTCAACCTCTGGTGCCATACCACCATCACTCACCTCTGATGTTGTGTGTCAACATAATAAAATAGAAGTTCTACTTTCAGAGCAGCCCTTGTATAATCACTATGCAATATCCATTCACTAAAATGAAAAAAGGTGTCGTGTAACAGACAAAGAAGATGTGATTTCACATTCCATGCAGGTTCCAAGGGTCCCCCCAAAAATTTAATTTTGGAAAAATCTGTCACCTAAAGTAAATAGAATCACTTGTTTTTGTACTGGGATGGCAAACAGTAACCTCAGCTATAAATTCAATCCTACATTTTTAGATGACGGAAAATATGAGATGAGTGGAAAATAGATTGTAACTTCCTTTCAAAGATTATTTCACCTCCCCCTGTCATCTGCATTTCCTGCTGAAATATCTCTTGCTCACTTTTCATAAGCTTAATTTGACTACTCACTATATGATGAGTCAACGCAAATTACACTTTTTCTGTCAGAACATTATTCTGGGATTGAGATGTGTCACATGCTCAGCTAATGATGTGTTTGGTGCATATTGGCCTTCAGATCCAAGAGTTACAGGAGGTCTAACAAGGAGATAGATAAAGGGGGGAACTAATAGTGAAGATAGCTGCAAGAAGGAATAGGAAATGTGCAGGGAAAAAAAATAAGTTATTTAGAAGAATTAAAAATATTTAAGCATGGAATGGTGAAGAAATGCCTTCGGAATCATAAGATATCAGACTTTCAACATACACATCAACGCTTTCACTCATCCAAAATGAACATCCACTTACCTTCACCTGGAAACCTAGTGAATGATGTTTCAAGATTAACAGGATAATTATGGCTGAGTAGTTGTTTGATGGATTGCAAGTGAGGAATGCAGTATGTTTATTCTCTTTTGTCCAATAGAAGCACTAGACCTTTCACAACAAAGGCCCTCCTGTTCTGCACAGTATGCACTGGTTTTGACACTACAGTAGAGCTCCCTACCCATCTCTAATTCTGAATGCAGAGACTCTTTCTCAGCTAAGCAGCTGCTGAACACAACTGAAAATAAAATAGCTCCATTGCCATTCCTTTCTGCTTTCTCTGATCTGTTTGACAGGAAATGTGCTTGGAATCATCACTGAAACTAAACAATTTGCCACCACTCCCTCTTTAACAAACTCTTTTCTTTAAATGAAGCCAGCTTCATTCATGGTTAGAGTAATTCCAAGGCAGCAGACTTTAAACTATTATCTATAAGTGGAATGGAAACATTTTCAACATCGTAATTTTAAGATGGAGAAAAGCATAATGCAAAAAGTATTTTTTATGTCTTTTTAAATTGTTCATTTACCTCCACTCACTAGACAACAAAATTTTTAAACAGATATAATACCATGTTACACTGTTGGGTCAAAAAGAAAAAAAATTATTATATTTATTTTTATATATAGCTTATGATGTTTTGTGCCTTAGTTATCAGTGTCCTACCCAATAGGACAAAGACCTGAGATGACTGAGGTAGACGTGGAGGACGAATGACGTGGAGGACGTGGATGAAAAAACGTGAAAGTTTTTTTCATCATTATATTGAACAGTATTGGTAAATTTTATTTATTTTTTTTAGTTATAATCAATCTATTTAAAGTTTTATTGGAGAACTTAAAACTAAAGACAAATACATGGTTTATTTCATTTCAGTCCATAGCAGGAGTAGATCTGCTTTCAGAAAAGATAACATCAATAGCAACAATGCGTAGAAACTATATGAAACTAGATAAGCACAACAGAGAGATCAGAATAACACGCAGAATATGGTTAAACTCTCCAAAGAAGTTGACTTTTCTTCAGAATTCCACTGCCAGATATCAATCTTTTATCACAATAAAAAAGAATAATCTATCACTATCTTGAGATGTATAACAAATTTATAGCAAATTTATAATAATAAATATCATTTTCTCCTCCAAATTCCAACTGCTTAACATCTTGAAATATTTTAGGATTTGTTTTCCTTTCTTTTGCAAAATAATCTCCGAGATAAATTTAACTTTTTAATATCAGTTTTCATTAAGCAGATAAGAACAAAGGCTGTGTTTAGAATTAATGATTAAATGTAATTAAAATCGGTATTATTTAGTTGTAAAGAGTGTCAATGTTGTTCCTCAAGAATTTCAGAGTTTCTAGTTGCATCAAGTAAAATACTGTGAAATCTTTCTCTACAGTGTACATGTGCACCATATCTCGGAAAGGACTTCTGCAATTAGTCCATGTGACTAAAGGAAGCACCTTTCTTACCACAGTATTTAGTATATTCCAGGTTCAAACAACAAAATATTCATTTTCTAGCCTTAATGTTACTTTGAACTTATATGAGCAGGATACAACACTGCTATGTGGAATTCTATGAGGAAATCCTGCAACATTGTTTTTAGGGTTTTGTTGTTCCATTACATTCTCCTATAATTCCCTTTTTTCCTACCGAAAGAAAATAAATGATCTATGTCTCTTTTGGAGTACTTCAAGTAACTCTGCAAATTTTCTTGGATGTCAGGGATAAGGTTTCTATACGTAAATGTGAGCAATTAATGACAGTTTTTTAATATCCAGAGATAACGTGATCAGAAATTGCTGTTGTACTCTTCCTGTTCTTTTTATAGCTTATAAGAGATATACCGAAAATGATACAACAAACTCAAATAAATCTTCCTCTGCACAGCCATTCCTAAACCTCCCTTTTAAATACACTGGTTGTTCTATTCACAAGTAGAAAAAGACAATTCAAGCACTAGAAAACAGTGAGGAAACCACTTTTTATTTACACTCATGCTGAATAGTAATTTCAGCTTATGCTCAATAACCATTTCACTTATCTGTTTGCTTAGGTTGTCATATCGTTGGAGAGATTTATTTTGTTTTTGCTTTCAACTAAAAGAGCTGTTCTCAAAATAGATCTATGTTTTACTGTACCATTGGCAAGTTAAAATTCAGACTCCCAACAACATCTTACCATTTTAATGTCAGTTACACTCATTTCAGCTATGTTTTTAAACAATATTTGACAACATTTTAATACCAGTCATAAACTTTAGCTAAACCAGCTAATGATGTTATATGTTGTACATGAAGAATCTTATTCTAAAAGACCTTGTCCTGGAGAGTTCTGTAATACCGTGTAAAGAAAAAAAAAAGAAAAAAAAAAAAGGCATGTTGGTTACATGCTCTCTTTATGTCAATATGTCAATAGGCATCTCCTAAGAACAATTCACACAAAAAGAAAGTACCTTAACGGTACTTGATAACTCTCTGTTCTTGTACTTCATTCAAGGGTAAAGGAAGGATACTCCACTCAGGTGGAGTAGGCATCAACCAGAATTTTAATAGCAAAAATATAGAAAAAGTTAAAAGAAGAATAGAGGCTAAAATATTGTAATCAGCTTCATACCAATTCAGTAATTTTAATTCAGTGTTGCTCAATATGATCTCTAGCAGAGAACAGAATTATAGTGAATAACAATGGTGTATGAAAGAATGAAATTTTTGTACAATACAAGATGTTCTGCTCTCAATGACCAACAATAGAAGAGCATGAACTGTAGCTGTGCAACAATGCTATTGTTAAAGCTTGTTGTAAATGACTAACTCTCTAGTGATTTGAGCCAATGGCTTAGTGTTATAAAGCTGGCTTAGACATAAAGGCCTGACTGAATGTGGAATTATGTCCCATAATCAGCCAACTTCAAAATAGATTTGAAATGGTTGAATTCTCAAAAGGAACAAAGGTGCCCACAAGCAGTATATCAGTGAAAGCTGTACAAAAACAATATGACAGAATGCAAAAATCTTAAATATATATATATTGCAAAGACATTGCATCAATTGCGAGCACCTTTCAAATTGTGGTATTCAGGAAATAAAATCTACCATGCCAACACAGATGTAAAACTTAGAGTGATCTTTTAAAATTAATTAATTAAATAAATAATACACATGACATGAATACACTTAATAAAAAGTTTCAGCCCTTATATATGATTTACAATTCATAACTTGTAATATTCATATACTCTGACTCAGAAAAAAAAAATTAAAAAAATGCAATGTTCATTTTTATTAAATGAGATCCATGAAGAGCAGGTAGAAATGTTCAAAAATGGAATCAGTGAAACTACCTACAAGATGAATTTATTCTGCAACTGACTAGAAGCTTTCATGTTAATAGATCTGTGTAGCTAAAGAGCATCAAAAATCAAGAGTCTGGAGGCCATCTATATTGCACATGTATAATGCAATTTTCTAGACAACTGAAATGATCAGATAATGAAAATGGTGAATAGAAGAATTCATTTCATGCTACGGGCATGTGTTTCTTGTGAAATTAACAAGAACCTGCATTTCTTACAGGTACTGTGGACTTATGGTCATATGGACTTTTGATTTACTTTTTTTTTTTAATTTTGATTTACTCAATACTTTATCTACAGTGCATGTTCAATTTGACTATGAAGCCAGCTTAAGAACTTCCTAGTGTCTCTCGCACAGAGTTACTCATTCTCTCTGTACTTACAACTAACTGTCTTCTTTGTTATGTCAACACCAGTTTCTGAAGGACTACCCTTGTATGTGACCGTTGGAAAATGCAGTGATTAAGATGGCCCAGAATATAGATGTATACATTAATGACCTAAATGTCTGGCAAAACACTACTGAAATAAATGTATTTAGATTTTTGCATAAAGTTTTCTCCGGTAGTTGTAAATAAGTACAAGGAGTTCTACAAAGTTATCAGGTATGTTCCAGCAGAAACATTGTACTTCCTTGCTGAAATTACCGCTTCTCATTAAATGCATATGTATAACTTTTCCAGTAATATCTGCTCATTTAACAAAAATGAGTTTCAAAAATTACTTATACAGAGATTGTATCTATTTTTCTGCTCTTTGACAATGGCATGAAGTTTTTTTTCTAAGGTTTCACAGTAAGCGTATACAATAGTAAAGACTGCAATTTTCCTAGATCCCAAATATGAATTTTTACTATCACAGGCACCTGTGTGTACTTTACTTCTTTTACACGCTGGAAGTGTGGTAGAAATACTTTCTTAATACATAACCACTACTTTCACTGCAATATGTTAAACACATTCCCATTTCTCTATGCTATATGGCAAAGCAGACTATTCTTACCTCTTTGCGAGCCATCCTTAGGAATTTTTAAACCTTGTCCTGTTCCTGAGTACATTATTTAATCATCATGCCGAGTAAATCAGATTAGTTTGTGCTTACCTCAGTTTCCATGACTTCTAGTTTTGTGGCTGTTTACCATTATAATTACAAACAGGTTTGCATTCTTTGTTGGATTTTAGAGATAAAGACTGTACAGAGTTTTCTCCCAGTTGAAGTTACTGACCCCTTGGATTAGACTTAATTCTAATAAAATATTGTAAGGAAAATAATTATCTTCCAGCTTGTTTTCTCATTCTGAAAAAGGTAAGTTCATGAACTATTTAATAACTGATCTAAATTGACTTTCAAAAATATAACCTACATACATGTTTTTACAAAATATTTTCTTTTCAGCTTGCCTGACAGAATTTTTAATGCTGTTCCCCAAACTTAGAATTTTTAAAAATAGAAAGCAGCATTGCTTTTTCTATCTGATTTTGACTATATCTCAGCTATATAGCAATTGCTATCTACTTCAATAATTTTTACATTTCTACATTTGTAGAAGAATGAAATATTACTACTGGCTCATCATCATTCTATTCCTGTCTTACTTAATGAGCACCTTGTAAGTATATAGGTATATTAATTACATTAAAATCAAATCACTGGAAATTAGCTACAATTATAGCTGTCAAAGTAAAAACTGTACATTAAATGGTACAGAACCCTTATAACCACCATATTAAAAAGTAATTCTCTATTGAACCTAGGTAAGTTAATAATGACAATAGTATTTATTCAGTTTGTGCAGTGTAAATGGTACCTTTTGTCCCCTTACAAGACTAATTGTTCCTCAAAGACTTAAAAGGCAGTTCATGTTTCAAATATACACACACAAGAAACTTATGTTGATTCTGGAAAATAGTTCAGGTGTTGTAGATAAAGTAATTCCTTATAAAGTATATTCTGCATATCTACTTCTACAAGCATGGATATCTAACTGATTTGTAAGTTTTGTGCCTTAATCAGCAAAACCATTGATGGTGTCTTAAAAAATAGTTTCCTTACTTTCAAGGCATATCTCTTTTTTTCATTGGAAGTCTTCATTTGCTTTCTGTTCATAGTTCGTGAGCTGTTTATGTAAATTACAATTTATATCGGCCTTCTCTCACATGCCTTCTATGAATTTATGTTAAACCATTTTTTTAAACAAAATTTTGTAGAACAGTTATTTCAGTTTTGCTTCTGAATGTTGTATTCATCTCCTCAGATGGAGTAATCCACTTTCCAATTGTCTGCTTTTCTAAGTTTCCTTTTTTCCATGGGTGATAATGTATGGTAAGAACGGTTATGAACATATTTGTAGTTGCTTTGTCAAAGCACTGAACACTATCTGTTTGCTTTAATTAAGACATTTTTTGGACTTGATTTTGAGCAAGGTCATTTTAAACAATTTTCAGCCTTCAGCTTCTGTCTGTAAAAGAAGTATTTGCTGTATGTGACCTTATCAAGACATATGTTTACATGACCAATTAGTGTTACATTTTATTTTGAAAGATATGGATGTATAATTGAACAACACATACACACAAACAAACAAAAAAACAAAAAGAACCTACAACAACAACAAAACATTTTTTAACAAGAATTACTGGAAAATGAAATCATAAATCACAGACAAAAAAGATATTTTCATTTATGAGTCAGTATGAACAAGGCAACCTTTTCTGATAAATGATTGTACTTTCCTGCACTTCACCAAAATCACTAGGCTTCATCAAAAAAGGTATTTGCACTCTTTCTTACAAAGTTTTCCTTCTACAGATAATCTGGCTGCCCTCCATGGCAAGTTTAAAAATGCACACTGCATATAGAACTCAGAGGTGATGAAGGCTAGTAAAGCAGTATTTATCAACTTGCAACTATCAGATTGTCATTACATAAGTTCTCTAAAGTATAAATCAGACCATTTCATTAGCAATCATTTAAGTGAAGCAGGTATCATTACATTCTGCTCAGACCTATCTGACAGATGAGAGAATAGGCCTGTGAGTGAGCCATTTTGCTCATACCTGCCTTAAAGGAGAGCAGATAATGTATGAGATTATCATCAGTTCACAATAGACACTGTAACATATTCTTGTTGAGAACAGAAAATTCCAAGAAAACTATGTAGTCAAAAAAATAGATTAAATCTACTAGAAGGCACTGGAAACATTACTTTGTCTTAAACATGCTAGCAGTAGATCTTTTCATTATCAATAGTCATTAAATCAAATGAAAATGACACTTTTCATTTAATTGACCTTTAAATCATTACACTACTTTTGGAAAAAAAAAAAATTAAAAAAAAAAAAACAACCAAAAAACAAAACAAAAACAAAAACCAAAAAAAAAACCAAAAACCCAAGGTGTTAGTTTGGAAAATATCACTCGGTCCTTTAGCTAAGTATCAATTCAACAGATGATTAATATGTCTCCAACGGCTGTCCTCAGCCTCCATATCATGTCATCAGAAGATGAGAACAGAATTTTTCCTTCTCCCTTTACTCCTGTACCCAACAGGGGAACATAACTCTAAGTATAAATGTTATATGAAGTAATCATTTGTTTTTACCTGAAATTTTCAACCACGAAGGTATTTAGAAATGATTCACTGCAGTCTTAAACTTGTCTACTTATGCCCTACAGCACAATAGGATATACTGTAGTTATTCCTATGTTTTTTTGAAAATGATGATGCAGACAGTAAAATATTAAAGAAAATTATGAAAGCTCTATCGTATATCTGAATTATAGCTGCAGGAGAAACATTTAAGACCTGACACATTTTCTAGACTACAGCATAATTGGTATTTCTAAGAGCATTTTCATGAGTGTTTGTAGGATATACGAATTTTTGGGTTTAACCTTTTGTGACCTAGGTCTCCGGAAAACTTTAAAATGGAATTGCATGTTCTGTTACCACCTTTGATTTAGAAAGAGAAACAAACTGTCATGGTTTTGTAATTTTTGCTATTGGTATTCCACATCATGACATCATGTGGGGCACAAAGAAGAAGAACTACACATCCCAGAGGACCTCATGGTCAGAGAGGAAAATACATCATGGAAGTGACATTTTCTCTATCTCACTGCCTGGCAGCGGGTGTGCTTCCAAGCTGTGGTGCCTTCAATTTCAAAATTTCGGTCTTCTCGGTCTTCAGAAACCTCTCTCTCTTATTTTACTTGATTTATTAGCCTCATTTTCAATTAGATTGTATTATATTGTGTTATCTTGCATTCCAACATCATAGTTAGTAAAATAAGTTTTCCTCACGATGTATTTTTAATGTCCATATGAACTGTGTTTTGGCTTGCACCTAAAAAATGGAGGACTGCAACAAGTTTTACAAAACCTAATGATTCTTGGTTACTCTGGACTCACCCAGCTGATCCTGTGAATCTGCAAGTTTGGCACACTTCTCCCTTATCCTCAAGCTGGAGACCAGGCAGTCTTTCAGCCTGGGGGTACCTCTCCATTCCCCAGACGAAAAGGGCCTAAAATATCACATTGAACTATCTTGCACAAAAGGTTTCTATGGGAACTGAAGATCCACAGTAGACCAAAAAAAAAAAAAAAAAGAGAAAACAGCAACTGCCAGAGTGGATGAGGTAATGAGGCAACTGCTGTGACTACGCAGAGTTTCAGCCCAGGAAAAGTAAGTCTAGGGAGGGGAGAAACATGAGATATCCACATTCAAATAATTATTATTTGTTATAATTTGTATATATTTGTAATAAGTTATGAAATATGCTAGGGTATGAAAAGAAATTACTGAAATTACTGAAACTGTAGAAAGCAGAGGCTGAACGAAAACGCTATTTACTTAAAGAAGAGATTAATTACAAGTGAGGATGTGCAATCTTTGAATAGGTCAGGTTATAGGAGATTATAATCATGAGAGTAAGAAGATAAACAGAATTGACACAGGGGAAATCTGACCAACTCAGAGAGGCTGTGTAGTGAGCTAAAGGCAGGATGTACCAAGTACAACCGTAGTACTTAAATGGCACAGATTGAAAAGAAGAATGAGACTATGTCACTGGCTATTACATTTATTATTCTGATCAAAACCATTTATTGGCAGTTGCATACTTCATTGTTGAAGAAAAAATGCCTAAGAGCCAACAAAAGCTGCCTAACAATACTTTCAAGCAGTTAAAAAGCATTCACAGGCAACTCTTACTTGTTTTATCATGAAAATATATATGTATATATATTTATTAATTTTGTAAGTCATATGGAAAAAAAATGGAAAAAATGAATTCTCTACAGTAAGACATTCTGGCCCAAGATACTGGTCTTTTATATCAGAACAATAAACAAGAGGCCCTTGAACAGTAAAGGAAATTACCAATACAGGTCTCCACAATATATTAAAAGAAATAAGCAGTTTGTTTTTACTTGCAAAGAGAGTATTCCAAATTAAAAATGTTATTATACAGTAAAATTAAACATATTTAGCATCACCTTTAGAAAAAAAAGAAAAAGAAAACAACAACAAAAAATAACTTGTAATATTTATTTGCATTACATAAATATTTATAGCTGTAGACTAACCTGTAGCAGCTGTGTGAAGATATTTTGATTTCTTCCTGAATATATTTATTCTTTGATAAATATCTACTCATTCAGATGCATGTGGGGTTTTTTTGTTGTTTTTTTTTTTTCTTTTTTTCTTTTTAACCTCAGTGAATCTTTGCAGAAAGCAATCATGCAGAATAGGAAAATATCCTTTTTAATTTATAAAGATGATGATAAACTATCACCAAACACTAGAAATTTTTCCTTTTCTTCTCCTCTCACAAGAACAGAAAAATAATACACATTTCCCATTACTTCCTTGCTATTTAAAGCTCACAGGTATCTTATACTGGCACTATACTTTTCAAGTGACATAATCATTCTTCTTGTTTCTCTTTTGACTAACATATTGCTTAAGCTTCAGTGCACAAGTTACATTTCTTAAACACTACTAGTGGGTATTTGCATAGAGAGGTGGGGGCAGAATTCTCTCTGGAGTGACAGTAAAGAGTTCAGATACACCTTCAGTGCAGAAAGAAATGTTAAAAGACCACCATACGACTGAATGACAGCAATTAGAACACAAACTTATTCTGTCAGTTGACAATGGCAACTTTTATCCATGGCTATAAGGTTAAGTACACTGCCTTTGATGAAATGTCTAAAAAAAGTTAAAAGGACATGCTGGTAGCCATTGACTGAAAATGTATTCCTTCTGCTGAAATGTCAATAACCTTTCAGGCCAGATATTATTTTTTACATAAATGGATAAGACATTGCTTGAAAAGGAACTGTTGTTCAGTATATCAGCCATGCTATATTTCATTATTTATTACTTTATCAACAACAAGAAATTATTAAAAAAAATAAAAAATTATGAGATAGTGTTTTTGTTTGCTTTCCAATTCAGACAAACTTGCTATGATTTAACTGAAGAATAAATCAGAGAAGCATTGAAGACTTCTGCTTTAAATTACAATATGCCTCTGAAAATAACACTTTCTTTGTTTGAAAAAAAATATGACACTTCCAGCATGAATTAAAAAATACAATGAAAACAATCTGGCAAAGACTAGCTTTTGAAAAAGTAAGTAATTGCAACCGTGTTAGTGAAATAAAACTGTTTTGAGAATGTTAAAACTTGTGGGGTCTTTTGTTTGTTTGTTTGTGTTTGTTTTGTTTTGTTTTGCAATGAAATATAGGTTAGCTTAGCAGGAGAACTTCCACAGTGGAAAAAAATATATATTAAAGATAATCGCATGAATCACAGGTCTAGTAATTGGATTTGGAGTCTTTCAGTTTGAGGTCATGAGTTCAAATCCACTCCAATTTAGAAATGGCCAAAAGTTAATAGCAAGTAAAGGCCTTTTGTGACTTCTGTGTGAAATGATAAAATATCAATTCTTTCTATTGGATGAGTATTTATACCAGCAAAATAATAATAATAATAATAATAATAATAATAATAATAATAATAATAATAATAATAATAATAATAATAAAGTGAAAGATTGTGGACTTTTCCTTAGAAAAGAAAGATCAAGGATTGAGTCCATATAATAAAAAACAAAAAATAAAAAATCTATTCTTCTTGAGCACTTTATGGTTTGTATATATATATATATAGTGAGAGATCAGCTTTTGAAAATTAGCAGTTGTTTTATGAGTTTTTTCACCATCTGACTGTTAGCTTCTCTACTTGTTTGAAATTAAGAACTTAGTCATTAACTGAATGTGTTATCATATTTGTCATTGGAAAGAACCAATGTAGACAATTAAAACGTACATTGGTGGTAAAAACGGGTCATGAGCATACCCACAGATTGTGATCTCAACCCTCCTGCTTTTGAAAAGCAAGTTTAGAAATTTAGTGTGGAATGGAGAGTATAAACTCTGAGAATTACATTTCATTAGAAATTCACTGAAAAGAAATTGGAACCAGTTATTAAGTTATTCACTTCTCAGTCTTACCTGTTTTTATCTATGGAGGGATCAAAGGACAATGTCAACTTCCTTTCTGGCACTTAAAGCAAATACCTGAAGCATTTAAGGACTAAATACACAGATCCATTTTAAGAAAAAAAGAAGTCAGCAGCATTGTCCTCAATAATAACTATATTTTTATCACTCAAACATATCACTTTTTCAATGCCCTTTTAACAACTAGATTAAATCTGCTTGAGAGATAAGACATATGTTAACTACAGAAATACAGGGGGTTTGCTTTTCTTGAGATTTTGGTTAGTTGGAACCCTTATCTGTGAAATCCCTACAAACTCAGAAAGAAAATGTACCTTAAATAATCAATACAATTTTCACTCAAACTGTCAGTTGTGGATCTTTTTGCTCTAATAAGTTGTCTAAAGTATCTTGCAGGCTGTGTTATTCCTCTTTGATGTTACATCAAGTGAGAAAGATTAAAGCTTAGCTTGAATTTATCACCAATGACATTTCTGTGACTTTGGTCTATCAATCCTTTGTGATGGGAAGATGTCAGAACAAAGTCATCACAAATTATGTAATGTCACTCTACCTAAACCACAGTGCCAAATAAGCTGATCAAGCATACTTCCGTGGAGTCTATATTCCTCCATAGGTTACATTTATAGATTCTTGCCTCTGATTTATAATTCTCCTGAGATGATGAAATTCACAAGGACCAAACCATTTTTAACTTGTTGTAACATATCTTGCATGATAGGTTGATCCTCTAATATACCAAATAACTTAAATTTCTAAAGCATATTTCCCCTCTTTGCTCTTTAAGGATTCATAAATTGTAGAAGCAGGTTCTCAAAATGAAAATAAAGTTGAAATACATAGGTTTCTCTGAAACTAATGCCTTCTACTTATTTCCAAGAAAACTATCAAGAGATACAAACAGGACAATAATACTATTTGATAGAGTAAACTCTCAGCAACAAAACAGTGTTTCTCAACACAGTCAGCACCATTAGTTATGCAATTTTGCCAGGGAAAAATGGGAGACTGCTCTGGGGGAGGTAGCCCACTGTTTCACAGCTGTTATGATGGTGCCATTGTTGGGAAAATGTTGTCTGAGCTGCTGAAATTTCACTGAGCTAATCTCCACTGTTTGGTCTTCATCAACATGCAGCAAGCATTGATGAATGTCAGTGGGTCCCGTTTCTCCAACTGGAGGAATTCAGTTCCACCCCTTTGCTTCATACACACTTCTATGTCAGACACAGTTTTGCCAGACTGCCCTCTGCTGCCATATGTTGCACAGCAACAAAATGGCATATTGGTGTGAAGGTTCAATCTCCACTACCATACCACCATTTGCCTCTGATGTCATGAGTCAATGTAATAAACTAGGAGGCATTACTTTTAAAGCAGACATAGTAGCTCTGTGGGAGTTGATGAAAGATAGAGCTTCTCTGTAGTTTTTTCTCGTAACTTATTAGATATCCATCTCTTTCAGCATGAACCTAGAAAACTCTAACTGCTATACAAGACATTCAAATTAATTGCTAATGCCCAGTGTAAACTGAAATGATATACCTAAGTAGAATTTTTCTTAGTACCTACATTTTCAACTCATTTCCTATTATGTAATTTTTTTCTCCCAACTGATTTTGTCAAAACTACAGAAAATTATTTTGTAGTGCCACTTGAAATTATTTTACATTCATTGACTCTTAAGGCTCCAGAAACTATAGGTCTGTTATCTGAGTAATAGATCTGTTAATCCTCTAAGATTATGATTTGCAATATAGAATGGAGAATTTCAGCCTATGTACATTATTTTCTAATTTCACATGTCTTAAATGCATTTGTTGAGCTTTCAGACATTATTGCTTTACTGTTTTTCCTCATTTGTTTACCCATTTCTAGATAAACATCCTTAATCAGCTTTTCAAAGAGGAAGTGTTTTTAAAACAGTTCTGACATTGAAGCCTAATATATCTGCCTGAAGTACATACACATTCTAGATTCTAACACTGGTAGCAGTTTTAAAACAGTAATTTTAGCCAAATTACTTCCAATATAGCAAATAAATTTGGATCATTTTCCTTGATAGACTATGAGTATTAAAAAATTCACAATGTTTCAATTTCAGTTTAAAAGTTATGTTAATTACTTTAAATAAGCTAAGCATCAAAAAGATGTAATGAAGTCTTTTGTTTTATTAAATTATCTTGTATATATAACCATCGGAATGATGCAAATTAAACAACTAATATGTATTATTAATAGCCACTGGCTTTTAGAGATAGTAACACTTAGAGTGAGAAAATAGAGGGTCTGCCAGTAACCAGAGTTCATCTCAAAACTATCTTATCGGGCAATTTGTGATGTTGATTATTAATTTATATCTTTGTAAAATCTGAAACATAATTGAAAGCTCTTAATCTTTTTTTTTTTCTTTTTTTTTTTTTTTTTTTAACATCTGAGAGTAAAAATTAAGAGAGAGAGAACTTATATGTTGCCCAAAACTTAATATAAAATAAACACACAAACTTCTGAAGGATTAACAGTAATATTACTTTTTTTTTTTTTTTTTCCGTCCTAATAATATGTATTTTTGTTCACCAGATTCTTCATGGAGCTACTCTGTACAGTAGTTTACAAATAAAATGACCAAAAATCTGAAACAACAATCTTAACATCAAGAATGTTGGCCCATGTTGGCAACCCTTGTGTTACTATAACAAATATTATCTTAGATAATTGAAAATTTTTGAATTGAAAATTATTAAAATTGTGAAAAATAAAACATATTACTTTCTTCTTTATATATTAAACTACTACCTTAGGTCTTCAGCTTCTGGGGAATACTGTTTTAGAAGTGAAAGCAAGCAGAATTGGCAAAACTGCCCCTTTCTCACAGTATCAATGCTAAGGTACAAGAGATTTTCAGGTTAGAAGATTCCTCTGCTGTTGGCTGAGAAGGAATCATCTTTGAAGGTGCACTGAAAGCAAATCTGCAGGCATCTGGGTGTGTGCTGAAAAAAGAAAATGTTTTTGCCTGCCTTCAAATGTTGAATTTGAAAATGGGGAATTTTGGCAGACAAGAGAACAAAGTATGGAATAGTGGTCCTATGTCTGCCCTTCTTATGTGTATGCTGTTAAAATATTAGTTGTTACTTACAATAATTAACCATTTAATGTTCATAAGGAGGCAGCTTAAAATCCAAATGGTGAACAAAGGTATATCTAGTCAGCAAGACATCAGGAAATAGCTGTAGATAGATGGCTGTTATCATGGAAGTGGTAATAGCCTTCCCCACACAGCATTGTATACTAATGCAGATTGCATCTCCTAGCTCTCTGTTCAGCTCCACTTCAAAAAAGACCACTTTTTCTCTGAGACACATAGTAAGATTTGTCATTTCTTGTGCCTCAGTGAACTAGAAAGATCAGATGATTTTTTAAATGTATTTCCAAACATTAGTGAACACCATTTTCAAGTAGTAGTAAAAGTAACTTCAGCAGAGATATAGAGTGGGAAAATGTTACATCATTGCTAGAAGGCCCAAGGACGTAAAGCAGCATGAGATATATCAGAGAAAACAAGATGAAGAATCATAGAATCATAGAATTACCAAGATTGGAAAAGACCTCAAAAATCATCAAGTCCAACCACAGCCTAACCATAGTACCCTAACTATAACAACCCTCTGCTAAATCATATCTCCGAGCACCACATCCAAACGGCTCTTAAACACATCCGGGGATGGTGACTCAACCCACTCCCTTGGGAGCCTATTCCAGTATTTAACTACCCTTTCTGCAAAGAAGTTCTTCCTGACCTCCAACCTAATCTTACCTTGGCACAACTTGACGCCATTTCCTCTCATCCTGTCACCTGTCACCAGTGAGAAGAGACCTGCCCCGCTGTCACTATAAGCTCCTTTCAGATACTGGAAGAGAGCAATAAGGTCTCAGCCTCCTTTTCCCCAGACTAAACAGCCCCAGCTTCCTCAGCCTCTCCTCATAGGGCTGATTTTCCAAGCCCTTTGCTAGCCTCGTTGCCCTTCTCTGGACCTGCTCCAGTATCTCCACATCTTTTTTGTACTGTGGTGTCCAAAACTGAGCACAGTACTCAAGGTGAGGCCTCACTAATGCCGAGAACAGGGGCAGGATAACTTCCCTAGTCCTGATCATCACACCATTCCTGGTAAAAGCCAGGATGCCATTGGCCTTCTTGGCCATCTGGGCACACTGCTGGCTCATATTCAGCCGACTGTCCAACAGCACACCAAGGTCCCTTTCCATCAGGCAGCTTTCCAGCCACACCTCCCCAAGCCTGTAGGGTTGCCTGGGGTTCCTGTGACCAAAATGCAGGACCTGACACTTGGTAATATGGTAGGAAATATGGTATGGTCCTATGGTATGGAGTGTAGGACACTTGGTCCTACACTCATGCCATTAAGAATAAAGAAGTTCATGTGCATGCATGCAAAGGAAAGAGACAACTGAAGCTCGAGATTACAAAAATGAAAACAGGGAAGTTCCAGTGTTTTGTTTGTTTGGTTGGTTGTTGTTGTGGTTTAGCATAGGAATACCTTATAACAGACACTATAAACAGATCCTATATAGGCCCTCATTTCTCAGACTATTGTTCAGAAGACTATTTGGCCCCTTTCCATTAAAAATCATGAAGAAACAACAGGAGAAGGAGGATGGGAGAAGAGAGTCTGACAAAGAGAATTTTACAAGCCATTATTCATTACCTTTCCTTCATGAAACAAACTACCAATGAGAGCTGCCAAGAAAAAGAAAAACCATCCGGGGACAGGGAGAACTTCTATTTCAAAATGAGCAATCAAATTATCAGAGTCTCTCCACTGGAAAGCTTCAGTGGATGACTAACTGCTGCCTTCTGCTCATTACTTCTCTCAAAAGATGAATTGAGGTCCTTTGTATTCTCCGGTAACTGAAGTTTCCGTTTAGCCTTTTCTATTTTTAAGAAGTAGTTACAGATGAAGAGAAAATGTGCTGCAGTAATAGAGCCACATCAGGAAATATCCTCCTCAGCTGCTGTACAGAAACATTTGAAATGCCTTCTAATAGAATGCTGCTTGTCCCATAACATTTGTAAGTGACTGTGCTTCAAATGCAAATTTCTTCATTACACTGAATTGCATTAAATTTTGTAAGTACTCTGCTGAACATATCCCCTAGAAACAATTTGCTGAGAAAATAAAATGATGTGGTACGATGATATGCATCCATTAGATAATACCTGGAAATAGCTTTATAAACATAATTCATTTTAGTTGCTACTTAATGATTTAGTTTTAGTGTGTAGCTTATGGAATCAGGCATTTCAGTGCAATGAACTAGAATCATGTTCAGAGTTAGAAACTTTATTAGTTTGATTATTATGCCAAATCTGATGGGCACATGTAGATTTATAGAACTTGGAAAAAGTTGCAGTCCATTGACTATGCCCTTTTTCAGCTTCTAAAGGCACTTGCTAGAAGGTCATCTCAGCATTATTAGCAGTGGTTTTCTAGCCAGGGAGTAACTTATTAATAATTTTGATGGCAGGTAATAACAGGCAGATTTTTTCTGACAATGTCAAAATACAAAATGGGATGAGGCAACAAAGATGAAATCACTCACATTTATTAAAAAAACCTTATACAACATACTGAAAAAGGTGTTAAAATGGGATGGCAAAATCCCAGTACACCTAAATACATCCTAATTGATGAAATTCACCATCACTAAAAGCAGAAATGTGGTCTTCAAGGATTATTTGGAACTACAACAAATTTCTTCTTGACCTAGTATACTAGCAACTAAAATGTGCCATACAACAGTATTATATACAACTATCCTCTACAATGCCAGCACCTTCATGCTCAAACCTAATGCAAAATTCAACTAGCTAACTGTTACATACACACATGGAAAGATGAATAACCACTGCATACACTGTTTGGTTGGCAGAGTTCACACTAACCCAGTAATGAGTTTAAAAAAAAATAAAATAAATCAATAATAAAAACAGAAAATGCTCTAAAACAGAGCAGTTTTAATAGGAATAATGCAATAGTACATTATTTCCAATGTATACCTAAGGTCTGTCTTAAATGTAAAAACTTACTAATCAGATTCCTTTTTTCTGCTGTAAAAGGACTCTTAAAGGGCCCTAGGTAATGGGAACTGTAGCTGATACGAAATCAAAAATTTGATCTCTACAAAAGAAAGTATGAAAAATCAATAAATCGAACCTGGATTATATTAACACTGACAAGAAAACCAAACAAAACAAGAGCATCCTATTAATTCATTTTTTGTTCATTCAGGCTTTTGGGAGATGGAATATTCTTGCAATGAAAGCATTACTTCTAAGTCACTCAGAGTATAAATTGTACAATACCGTGTGAATGTATCATATCTTTCAGAGCTGAAAATTTTGGGTATTTCTCAATTCCGTGCTTACTGTCTCCCAAAATGTCCTCTCCTCACCTCTCTCCTGTGCCTAACTTCTGACCTCTTGTCTACTAGCTAAGTTTCTGTAAACACTATAAAACTGTCCAGAAACTGCAAAGGAAGAATCATATTGCACATTACTTGAATAGCATTAATTTCCATATTAATTTTTCTTATTACTATAGAGAACCTAGCTCATTTCAGTGCAGAACAGCAACCTGCACATTCAATTATTACACAAGAAGTTTGCTGGATCTGACTACAGTTAGGAAGTACAAAACCCTCAAGAGCACTTTCCTTGGAAAACAAAAGTACATTAATTTTAATAAATAAAATGTTTTGTAGTCTGAAACAGTATTTACAGTTGAATGGTTGGCTTATTTCACATGTAAAATTGTTCCATTTAGTTACCATGAGACTTAATTCCTTTTAAAAAGTGGATAGAAACCTGATTACTGAGGGACATTCCCTCCACCTCAAAATACATAGCCCGTTTTCAAATATCACAAGAACAACTGTGAGAGGTAGCAAATGCAGCTGATGACTCTAGCAGAGATTTTTGATTAACAGGGGGAGATAAGCTGTTATTCCTTCATCTGCTGGATGAGAGTTTATTTAATTGTGATAGGCATCTGACAGGTAACACAATGATATTGAGAGGCACCAAAGTATAATTATCATGAATGTTGGTGAAAGTATTGCTTCTTGTTAGCACAGCAATAAAGAATTGCAAAGTAGAAGTTCTTGAAAGCTACACATTACTCTCATGCTCTCAAATATTTAGAAATGTTACCTTACCTACAAGACAGTGACTATTGTTTCATTAATACATTTTTTTTTATTTAGAGTCATTCTTCGAATCATAGAATCACAGTATCACATAATCATAGAGGTTGGAAGAAACCTCTATCAAGTCCAACTCTTTGCTAATGCATGTTCACTACAGTTGGATACACACGAAAGCATCCAGGTGGGTCTCCGCAGCTTTCCTGAGCATTCTGTTCCAGAGCTCTGTCACCCTCACAGTAAATAAGTTTATTCACGTTTGCGTGGAACTTCCTATGTTTCAGTTTGTGCACATTGCCCCCTCTTTGTTGCCCTGAAAAGAGCCTGCGCTTATCCATTTTACTCCAACACATTAGATATTTATAAATATGAAAGAGATCTGTTCATCCATTTGTAAGATACAGTTTCGGAAACCAACATGTCCTAAAATAACTGGTTATCTCACTGAATACTTGAGAGTTTCTTCGCATACACCCAGCTGTTCTAAAAAATCTCTTCTTCTGTCCTTAGGGTCAGGAAATAATTCTGATGAGAAAGAGAGATCAAAAAAGAATTTGCAGGGACAGAAACTGCATGTATAAGCAAAGAGACACAATAGAAACAACTCCTCTTTTGCTCCATATTCTTGGGTTATTGATTTTTAGTACGAGACAATTTAGTTAAACAAATCTTGCACTATAGGACAGTATACAGAAGTAGTTTCTAAGAGAGAACTCTCACAAGACAAAATGACAGATATTGTGTCACTTGGAGTTATTTTTTTCCTGTTTGGCATTACCATCAACACCTAGAAATCTTATCTGAGAAACAAAACAAAACAAAATAAAAACAAAACAAAAACAAAACAAATAAAATTAAAATTTTAATTTTACTTTTACAACTTGTTAATTTTCTTGACTGTTAGGGGAAGCGAACAAGATAATATTAGCCACAAATCTGTTGATTCCCATAGTGCTGATGACTCAGTGTTTTTTTGGTAATTGTAAATATGGAAATTTCGTTCAGAGGAAAAGCTACAAAAATAAGGAACACTTTACTAAAAGGTAATGTAGATAGTTTCACAACTGAAAGGAACACACAAACTGAGTACTGAATGGTATAAGGATATTGTAGAAATGTTTACTTCCCTGAAAATCTTTAAGTATATTTTTTATAAACATTTTGCAGTTCCTTTATTTCACTGCCCTCTAAAGGGCAAGTTCTGTTCTCCTTAAACACAGTACAACTGCACAAAGCCTGTTTATATTTCAAAGTATAATCTTTAGAATCTCAAACATCATTCTTCAAGGGCTTGTCCGTGGTACCATTAGGATCCTGTACTGAGACAAGCATCTAGATTTTAGCAATTACAGGAACTACAGCTTTGGATATCTGTAGTGAATTGATAATTATATTGGGCACAAAAGTACAAAGGAGTTTGCATGAGATATTATTGCATGAAGAGGTGGCAACTACAATCATTATCTATTCTAACTATCTTTTACTCACATTGTGCTTCTGCAGCTAAAGAGATTCTAGAAAATATATCTCCCAGCTTCCCTCTTTGAAAAACCAATGTAAGTATCATGTTTAATTAAAAGAGCACTACTAGCTATACTACTGTTTTTTCACTATTGCATGTGAAACAAACATTGCTGAATACTGATTTTCATATAAAAATGTATATCTCAAATTATTGGTGTCATTTTACAGTCACAAATAAGTGGGTTAAAAAGGAATGCCACTGAAGTTTTAGAAGGTAAAGCTTTTCTTTGCCTTCTAAAGGGCACATTCAGTTCTCCTTAAGCACAGATTTGCTGCCCAAATGCCTGTTTATACTTCACTGTGCAATCTTTAAAATCAGGTTTCATTCTATTCACCTCTACAGAACAAAATACAGTCATTCTGGATTCCATGCCTTTCTTAACATACTTTACATATATTTTTCTGACATACACACTTATTTAGACAAACATTAATAAAAACAGAAAAATGCAGCAGGTGAGGAAGTATGTTTTTACTTTACTGAAAAGAATATTAATATTTCTTACGTAATTAAGCACCTTTTTTTCTGTTAAATATAAACGTTTGTTTAGATTAGAAAAAAAAAATGTGACAATTCAAAAGTAACAACTGTTTCCCACGCTTTCATCTCGTCCTCCTGTAGGATACATTAGTTACACACTGGAGATTGCCATATATGCTTTATCTGTCTTTCACAAGTTTATAAGCAGCTGAACATTTTCTCAAAGTGAGAGAAAACTAGAATTTCTTCCAAGTATTCCTGTAACTGTAACAAATAAACAACATTTTAGATTTTAAATATTATAACATTTAAAAATAAATCTAGACATTTCTGATCCACTTAATTCAGTAGTTTTTTAAAGGAGGCATTTAAAGTTTCCTAGAGGAGGTTTATTTCTGACTTTATCTACCAATTAAAATTGGAAATGGAAGTCCAGAAGGTATGGGGAACAGGGAAGGATCTGAACACCAGTTTCTTACTATGGAGAAAAATATATGAATATATATCCAAAGCACTGAAAAAAGTTGTAGGATGAAGCTAGTACCTATGCTAAATAATCCATGCTGAAAGACTACTGATTTACTCACATCAAAACTTAACAAAAACTGCCATCTAGAGGCAAATGATAACATACTGCTTACATACAAATGAAATCTTTAGGGCTACAAAACATTACACACAGGATATAGTAGCTTCTCTACCCTCCATGAAGGCAAATGTGCACCTATATCAGTTAATTACCATATTTTCTCTTTGATTTACACTTTCCCCATAGGTCACGTTATACTTTTCCTATTTCAGGACAATAAATCTTGCTATCCTCCTAACTATGACTGATGAAACAGGCAATTCAACATCCCGAGAGAATAACATGTAATAGTCAGGTGGGTATGCAGTTAAATCAGTACTGAAATATAGTGCACACTTCTGTAGGTGGGTCAGTACTATTTAAATTTGGGCAAAGTATTTAAAATTTACAAAATGAAAATTAAAAATAATAATAATAATAATAAATCAAAAGCAAATCTTTTGGAATTTTAGTTACATTTTTGCATTGGTAGTAACAAATTCTCCAGGATGGCTGTGGCAAAAGAAGAGGACAGCTGCCTAGCAGAAGTAGCCCATAAACTGTATTGTTACCATGAAAAGCAAGGCCTGGATCTGTACACATGCTGCCTAGCTGATTGTCTCCCACAGTATCAATTAACTGTCAATTAGCTAAAGTACTAATGTTCTAAATAATTCAGAATGCAGCTGTTTGCCTAGAAATTAGCAGTGGATGCAATATGAAAATGCTCAACTATTTTAAGCAGTGGCAGTATGGCATATTGTTACGTAATGCTTCTCATTAACTACCAAGAATATGAATATAATATCTGTGACATATCTGTTTCCCTTCCAATAATTATTAAGTTCTCCTGCATATGGGAAAAGAACATTGTACAAAATAAATAGCTATATACTTCTTATTTCAGTGTTTTCAAATTCAAAATGCTACCAGATAAACTTTATGTCACTAAACCTAACCCAGATTTAATAAAAATTTGCAGTAAGATAAAGCACTGTACCATGAAGAGAATAGAGACAACAAACAGTTTTGATTTACATCTTTATCCTCAGAATACCCAAAGAACACATAAAATTGTTTCCTTAAAGTCCTGAATTGAATGGAAAGATACAACTGTTGTATGTTTACAGGTATGCAGACTAAGAAAAATTGCTTTTTATTAACCTAACACTTAAGTTTTCGCATTTTTTTTCTTTGTTATATCATTGATGCAGCTGTTTATAAAAACTCAAAATCTGAATATCAGTCAGCCACAGTTTTTGAATGTGAACTTTTGACTCAGAAAATAATGAGAATATATGTCAACTTTGAATAGTAAGAACAAACAGAGAGCTTTTTTTGGTGTTTGTTGTTGTTATTGTTTGGTTTGGGTTGGCTTGGGGTTTTTTTGGAAGTTAAAGATTGAAATGTGCTAAAGATTGGGCAGAAGACATTATAGTAACCTGTAACCACAATGTTTGCACTGTTTTCCATGTAACTCATATTCTCAGCATCTTCATTTCATATCAATACAGACAAAAAACACTGATAAACCACCAGGAAAATATAAAATCCTGCTTGAACAATGCTTATTGCCTTGTATCTATGATTAGAATTAAAACTTATACATAGAAATGTTTTCAAAAGCCAGCAGCAGATGATATATCTGTATCAATTTCATCAGCACCAACAGCTGGCTGATATAATGCATACCATGATCTTTTCCTCCTTCACAGGCTCTGCCTGGTCTCTTTCTAACATTCTGCCCACACCAATCATCTAATTTAATACTCTGCCTCTAAGGTAATGTGCACTACTGGTCTTGCTTTATCACAAGAGCAACATACTCCATAATTTAGACTCACATGACTCCATTCTGTATGTGGGCATTTTGCTTCTCCATTTAACTTCCAATGAAACATCAAGGTAAATTCAACCATGGTAAAAAACTGATTCAGCTATTCCGTGTCTAGTATATGAAAAGAATATTGTTGTCCCACCTCTCGCATATTTTCCTTTTCTCCTTTTTCATTATTGCAATATTGTTGGTTTGTGTTTTTTTTTTTTCAATAACAGTATATTTTCATTCTTCATTCTTTACCACTACAAAACTTCCTTGATGTTTTGCATTTCAGTTCACTTTGTTTCCTTTCATTTTATTTTATTTTATTTCAGTATTAATATATATATATTTTTTTTCAGTATTAACACCTTCTGCATTCCAGATTTCAAATCCAGCCTCTGTCTTTTCCCTTGCTCTCTTCCAATCTAAACCTGTATTAACTTACCTACATTCAACCTGATTTTTTTAACTATTACTTGCCACCTGAATTTATTTGGAAAAGGTATCAGAACTAAGAACTTACTTCAAACTTAATTTTAGTAGAATTTTTTCACGTCACTACTGGACACATTAAAAATCCTACACTAAGAAGTTAGTAAAGCCACTAATGATTACATGATCAATACATTTTGCCCTGTCAGCTCATGTTTGTCCTTGTTGTATAATGCTTGTTGCAAGGGCAAGAGATCCACATTCATCTACTTAATCCATTTAATACAAAACTAATATCTTGCCAGTATTCAGATAACAGCTAACAGAGACATAAATGAACTGATCGTAAGAAATTTTCAAGTACAGAATTAGCTCAGCAAGTAAAAATCATAGTTCTCTTTAACTTTCTATACAATTACCCCTAACTTGCTCAAGTTCCACAGTCTTTCAGAATTTTCTAGATGAGCCACTGACCACCAAAGCTGTTACATTAAAACATAAGGATCCCTAAAACAAAACAAAATGAAACAAAACAAAACAAAACAGAAAACATAAACTTTTATTTTTATAAGAAATAAAGGCTTCTCCAAATGCAATATCTCCTACTTATTACGTTGACTCATGATGTCAGAGGCAGATGTTGGTGGTATGGCAGCAGAAATTTCCATCAGTATTCCTTTAGATGCTGTTGCCATGTGACAGATGGAAGCAGAGGGACAGTCTGACAAAATGGTGTCTGACATGGAAGTGCATATGAAGTAAAGAAGTAGAATTTAATTACTCCAAAAAAATCACACCCACTGACATTCATCAACACATGCTGAATGTTTACAGAGACAGTATGGGTGTTTTCACAGTAAGGTGGTGAGTGGTGTGTTTTAGCAGTGACAACAGCAACAGTGGGTCACCTCCACTGAAGCATATTTTTACAAGCAATGCTTGCAGGTCTTGCTCTTCACAGGTGAAAATTTATAGTTAATGATGAAGACTATCTTGAAAACTATGTTGTTTTTTGGGTTTTTTTTGTAGTTGAGAATTTGCTATACCAGATAGCATTATTGTACTCTTTGTTGTAGTTTCCATGCAGATATGTAGGTGGCATTACTTTTGGGGTGACCTACATAAAACAAATGCATATTCCTCTCAATAACAGTATCCTTCTCAACACACACCAAATTAAAACACAAACATAAAAACTATTACAATTTTTTTTTAACCAACACTTTTTAGAAGATGACATATGTGAGAATAATGTCACAAATATATTTAAGAGATAGCAAATTCATTCTGTGCAGAAATGTAAGACTATTTTATATCTACCTTAGAATACCAAGTTCAGGCAACCAAAGTGTCTTAAAATCAGTGAAAAGTTATGTAGCCAGTTGACCTTTTATGCTCCTACAGAGCTGCAGTTGCCAGAGGGTTTGTTCTGCCAGCTCCCCAGATAGTTTTAGTACACTATGTGTTACTGCATCAACCGGCAGACATGGGCGAGGAGTTATCCATTTTTTCACCTTATGCATAATCAAATGAAATATGCTAAAATGAGTTCTCATAAGCCAAGATCCACACTGTATGCCTCTCTTGCACAATTATCATTAGCTTAAAGGGAAAAAAAATAAATAACAAAAATTCTTAAATGCTGGATCACACAAGAGCCAGAAAAACAAGCTCATACAGCCAAAATATCCCAACATAAGCAAGAAGATAAACTCAGATCTTTGCACCTGTAACAGTGGAACAGACTATACACCTCTACCTTCTCACACAGAACAAAGCATGAGCATATACCTTCCTTTCCCCCAGGGGTCAAAATCCCCCCATTACTCTACTCCATGAGAAAAGTGCCTATACAGAAGAATTTGTCTGACAGACATCTTTATCCCTAATTCCATCCCTTCCCACCCTCCACCCATCCTTCTTACAGACTCAAATCCTCCTCTCCTCTAACTGGTCAGCTAGGTCTCCCCAAGCCTAAGTCTTCTTTAAAACTGTCTTCAACACTTCTTATTCACATCAATCCCCTACCCATTTTACCTAATTTTATCTCCTTTCCACACACACTTTCAAGTGAAAGTATTTCTGATAAAAAAATATTTCATGCTTTTTCTGAACTTCCTGCTAAACTCAGATCTTTCCCTTCTAAGTCCCAATCAAAGAGAGACCCTTTGATGCAGACTGCAAAAAGAAATTCACACAGCCAGGATTACATGCCAATGGAAAGTGCCTCAGTGTTGTCAGTTTGCCGCACATCTGTAATTGCATCACCTAATTCCTAGGACAACAGCCTTCTGTACAGAAGAATGAGCTTATGAGAACAGAAAAAAAGTGAATTTAAGAAGACATACAAGGTTCTTTTTCCCAGGAATATTTCTGAAAAACATTATTATGAATATTTTAAAATAAGCAGCAACATAGTAGCCAGCTCAAATTATACATTAATAGAAAAAAAATATTTGTCCATCCTTGCTTATTCATTTTATTAGAGGATCAGACTTGAAAACAATTGTTCTTCCTTGATTATTAATTCTTCCTTGATAATGGCAAAACACACAGCTTCTGCAATAAGAGTAAATGCCAGCAGAGATAACCTAACCTACCATCCCTGCCAGAATATCTGAGAAGGAGATTCTTGCTTTCCTCCGCTGGCACTAGCCAGGCTTGTTTGCAGTTGAACTGGCAAAAATCTGAGCAACAGACTGAACACCTGCCAGGCTTGATCCTGCATTGGAAACAGAATCAGTCCTCCAGAAGTTCACTCTTCTTCCACAGTAAAAGTCAAAGAAATTGTCAGTGTAGATAATGAGGATAACAACAACAGACATGAAAAGAACATATTTTTGTTTGTTTGTTTGTTTGCTTGCTTGCTTCTCTTCAATATGACAGATTTGACAGATCATTTTTTATTTTACTCATCTGGAGACATCTGATCAAGGCTGATAGAATTTCAGAACTTGAATTTCAGGTGTGAGTGATTGGTGCTAGTTTTTGTAGATGTTACAAAGTCAAATCAGTTTTGAGACGATGTTTGGCCTCAAACATGCAATTTGTTACATGTAAGAGATTCTGCTAATCTTCACAATTAATTGATATTCTTCTAGCCCCGGCCATTAAACAAATTACTCAGCCTGACAGGCAATTACATAGATACATACTTCTCTCCAGATGAATGCTTTCAAATTTGTGAGTTTTGACAGATGCTGTAAGAATAAACTAAATAAATTAAACGTGTGGTAATGCTGAGATACCCATTTTCAACCTATTGAAAAGATTTCTCATTCCCAACTCTCTGCACAGGAAACTGCTTACATTTCACAAGTTTTTCTGTTGCACATTTCTCATGCCGTTTTAAACATATACATGTATGAACTTTATATATGTATAAACTTTATACTGTTTACAGTTTTGAAATTTAAGAATTGACTAATAACTAAGTTCCAATTATAGCAAAAAGCACATATCTGTTTAAAATGATGCAAAAAAAAAATGTTGTTAATGAGAACCAATTATAAATTTCAAAGACTGAGAAAAATAAATTTGTCTTGAATTACATATTCTCTGTCTTGAATTACATATTCTTCATCTTAATCTACCTTATTCACACACTTCAAATAAATGTATAATTTATGAAAAGCAAAAGACAAGGTTGGAAGGTTACAACAACAAACTAACTAAAACAAATGCACACAAGAAAGAGGAGGAAATCCAATGTATAACAGAAATTGCATTTACTATTCAACCACATCTGATTCTTAACAGCTCAGAACACAACAATAAGAACTGATGGGAACTTAACTGAAATGCTGAGTTTCATTTAAAATTGCTGTTAAGGGAGTTGCATTTACTTTTCTGCTTACATTCAGTTGGAAAGCCAACCATTTCAATTTCAGCTTAATGGCCATTTTAATAAAATGTCTAAGCTTTTAAATTTCTTATAGAACAATACTAAACAATTCTTGTTCTAACAAAAACTAACGTAAATTATCACCCTGGTCTAATAGATAATAATAAATGAAGCAAAATATTGTTCAATGTTAACCAACACATTGACATTAATGAAATGAAATAAGAGTTGAAAAAAAATTGAACTTCTTTTTCTTATGAAAATTTCACTGTGAGATATAACCTTGTGATTATTAATGTGTAACTAATTTACTATTGAGTTGTCAGTTCCTAAATGTATGCAGCGTATTACATATAAAGAATCATCCTCTAGGATTATAGTGAAATATATTACTCATGATCTAAAAATAGATTTAGATTAGAAAAATGAAAAAGGAAACTTGAAACATAATGTGAATAGAGTAATTAAACTTCTATAGCATGCAAGGAAATGTATGGTCTCCAGTGCCACTTTTCTGTAATATAAAGTGACTCATTCAGAATAGTTTATCTATTTATTAATATTTATTAATGACAGTGAAATCGAGTGCACCCTAAGAAAGTTTGTGGATGGCACCAAGCTGAGTGGTAAAATTACAGAATGTCATAGTTTAGTTAATTCTATCCCAAGTGACAGGACTACCCCCTTTCCCACTTCTGAGGACAAAGGCATATGAAGGATGCAAATAAGGAATAAGTAATTTACTACAAATGATAAAAGAATGGAAGACAATATGATATGAAAAAGAGTTACAGGTAATAAATCAAATAAATAAGAGAGAGAGTTCTGACTGCATTATCCTCTGCAGTACTACCAACAGAAGAGAGCCTTCTCTTCCATCATTGCGCTACCGTCTCTTTTTTACTCAGAATCAGAAATCACATGGAGAGTACCAAAGTCTTCTGTGAACTGCAGTCTGTCTCCTCAAAGTGTATCTTCCCCTTGGAGAGTTGGAACTAAAATAAGAATAGCTAAAGCTGTCAGGACCCAGGAACTGCAAATAGCCAAGACTGCTCGGAGCTGACCCAGGAGAATGCAGCTCCCCTGCACTATGCTCCAGCACTAAACAGCTTGTCACATGATGTCATGATATAATGATGTGGAATACTGACAAACCAGGACACAGAAGGAAGGGATGTCATCCAGGGGGATCTGGACTGGCTTGAAATGTGAGCACACATTAACCTTATGAGGTTCAACAAGGCCAAGAGCAAGATATTGCATTTGGGTATGAACGATCCCAGATATGCCTACAGACTGAGAGAAGAACACATTGAGAGCAGCCCTGTGGAGAAGGAACTGGGGTTCCTGGTAGATGAAAAGTTGGACAAGAGACTGCAGGGTGCTCTTCTGTTGAACAGCCAACTGTATCCTGGGTTGCTGCAAAAGAGTGAGCCAGCAGGGAGAGAGGGGGGACTGTTCCCCTCAATTCTGCCTTTGTGAGATCCCATCTGCATTACTGCACTGGGATCTGGGAACCCCAGCACAAGAAAGACATGGAGCAGTTGGAGCAGATCCAGAGGAGGGCCATGGAGAGATATCTTTCGTTCTCGTATGATTATGAAGCAACAGCAAATAAATGCTTGATTTTCCTTTGTACAGGAAGCAAGTTTGTCAAAGTTTAGTAAATGGTTACTTTTCTGTACCTTAAATGTGTTAACTGTAATCAGTTTTTGTTATATCCTTTTATTTTAATTCTCTGATCTAGCAGTAGTGATAACATATGTAGGGCAACAAAGGAACTTTATCCCAACTACTCATCCTGACCAATGATCAGTCTGCTCCTTGCTTCAGTTCTCCTGTCTCCAAGCTTCTCTTATGCATCTTCTACTTTTGAGTCCATTTTTGTGCAGACTATTCAGAAATGAAATAATATATTTAGAAGTTATTATCAAACATCTTTTGTTCCCAAGATGTCTGTTTGCAATAGTTTCTCAAAAACAATGTCTGTGTTCAAGTTGCTGGTTTTCAAAGCCTTCTATGCTTTAGGTCTTAAGAATTTGAAAGATCTGTCCCCCTTCTCTTACAATTTATTTGTACTATTAAAAACAAAATACACAGAATGTGAGGATGAAGAGTATTTCCTGTCAGCTGAGGGAAGTACTTTTTATGAAAAATAAGGATTAGGCTAATGTCAATGGTTTATGGGCTGGTTTGGCCCAGTTCTCTCTCTCATGGGTCCGTGCTTCCAGAAAG
Source organism: Coturnix japonica (assembly GCF_054131305.1). Taxonomy (NCBI): domain Eukaryota; kingdom Metazoa; phylum Chordata; class Aves; order Galliformes; family Phasianidae; genus Coturnix; species Coturnix japonica. The sequence continues at coordinate 81,470,049 of NC_140664.1, forward strand.
GAAAAAATAAAGGGAAGGAGAGATGGGCCCCAAAGATAACAGCATTAATGATCTGAGGAGGAGCAAGCTAAATTTGCTAAATAAGATATCAGAATAACACACTGTAATACAGCATAATACAATATAGTTAGAACTGGTGCTAATGAATCAAACATGAGAGAAAGTATCTGAGGGCCTTACACTAATACTGAGGCAAGATATGTGGTCAGGTTGAAGAGCAGAGTGGAGAGTGCCTGGTCTCATGACCTTGCCAGGGGCTTTATCTCCTCTCCGAACTCAAGTCCTGTGGTGTGCGTAGTTCTCTTCTGGGTCAGGTACCTGGAACTGGAGCATTAACTCTTTAGCCCCCAGTGCACTACATGATATTATGTTGTTGAATACCAATAACCAAAAGTCATAAAACCATAACAGCTAAAAATTCAGAACTTAGCATAAAGAGCATACCTAATTTAGCCAATTTCCAAAACAAATGCAAAACCTACCTCCCCCAATTAAGACACAGTCACTCATCTTTCACTGTCACTGTATGTTCAACATGTTCTTGCTAGTTTTGATGTGGAGATGTTGTGTTGTTGCTGTTGTTGACTGTAAGGACGGGAGGAAGGATGGATGGATAGAGAGTAATCAGATCTTTACTCCTCTGTTAATAAAATTAAAATACTGAATCATTGGAAAAAAAAAAATCACAATAATTTTTTAGATGGACATGTGGAGCCTTTTTAAAATTCAGCAGGTCAAGTGCACATTCAATATCTAATATAGCCAAAACAAAAATCTATGGCTCTGGCAAAAGCTGCATCCATAAATCAATGACAGCATTACATACACTCACAATGCAGAAGATTACAGGTATACTTAAGCATCTCAAGTCTGAATTCTCTGCAAACTTCTTGATCGAATTCATGAAACGTGTTTTATTCGACCAGCAATGCAAACGTGTAAGATGAAGACTATGTAAAATTTAAGATGAATAATACAAATTCATTTCAGATCACATCTTCTGCAGTCTCTGCACACTGTTTAAATTTCTGTTAAATTTCTAATCAGCTTTGAAACAAGTTAATACTAGGGTATTCAGCTGTCATAATTATTTCAAGATGATGCAAGATATTTAACAAAGTAGATATATTCTAGTACAAAATAATTCCTAAGTGGAATTTACTTGGTTATATTCCATAATCATGGACTTAACAAGCATACCAAAACTGAAGATTCTTGAATACGGTAGCTTTCATGAAAGGATTAAAGATCAAAATTCAAATTCTATTGAAATTCTACTCCATTTGCCTAAAATGAAACCATCACATATTGAAGTAATTCTTTTTTTCTGTTTGGTAACATTGTCACTCCAAAGACTTTGAAGCTTAGGGAAAAAGAAACAAACAAACAAACAAGTCAAAAGAACAGAAGGGGGAAGGGGGGGGGGGGAGGGGTAAGGGAGAGTTCTGTAGAAAATCAAAATGCAGACTGTAAGGAAACAGCTGTTATTCCTTATATGAAGGTGTTGATCTGCCTCCAGAGATGAAGTCTCAGAGAATGGAACTTAGAAAGCAACTTCATACACATTCATCATCCATACTGTTTAAGTCAGTGTGAAGATCTCATTTGTAAACTCTTTAAAAGAGCTACTCCTTAGCATTTCCACACCAAAATCCTCTTCTAGGATTTCAGTTCAGCAACCATTGCCTTAACAAATAAACAACAAACAGACAAACAATCAAAAAGAAAAACCAACACAAAAAACCTCACATTACTAGTCGGCTTTTCTTAGTACTTCATATTCAGCGGTATCTATTTTCAGCTGTTCCTTTCATTTTATTTTTTTCTGATTCTGACTGTTGGAGAATATCTTTTTTTTTTTTTTTAATTCCTTACTGTACATAGAAATAATATGTACATACGTTATATATAATATACATTTAATGCGTATATCTGTATATGCATATTTTATAGCCTTGCCTTTCTCTAAATAACAAATCACCTACAAAGACGTATGAAGTTATCCATCACTTTACAAATGTTGAAAGATTTCATTCTTCTGTTGTAAGTAGAATGCTTAATTTGAAGATTTCTTTTGGTGGCTCTGGCTTGATATTTTCTTAACAAATAATACTTAAATGCATTGTCTATACTAGTATGTCGTAAGAGATCTTCTTTAAATTTCATACAATTATACCAGTGCTAACTTCCCTTCCACATTCTGGATTCATGCCAGATAGTATAGATATAAACCTATTTGCATTGTAGGAGTTTTAAATCTTCTCTGTGGTGAAAGGTTTATTTTCCCGTTCTTCATTTAAATGTTGTGCTACTAAAATCTCTCTCAGTAGTACTACTGACACCACCAAGAAATGCTCAATTCAACAATCAGATCATTGAAATTTGAAACAATTTATCATCTTTGAATTTCAATAATTTATTTATTAAGTGATTGTTTAGTCATAGCAGTCTTCAGTTTCCAGGAACCATTCTTTGTAAAGAGCAAGCTGAGACTAACAGCACAGCTAATAGTGCTGGTGATTACAAACATCTAAAAGGTAATGTTTGTGAAAAGTAAAGAATGCTTCTGAATAAACAGAATCCTTTTCCTATAAAGTCATTCATGTCTTTTGTTTTGAGTTTGACGGGTAGTGAGGGAGAGAGTAATCATACTAAAAATTCTGCTGCTTCCTAACTAACTATAACAAACTTATTAAGCCATTCCCAAATTACACTAACTTATCAACCTTGCATGTATGTTATTCCAGAGAGCCTGTAATTCCACATGTCTGGAGTATATATATTTGTTCTTAAATAATTAAACACTTTAATTCTCTGAAGAAAACAATATCACAGAGGGAAGGAGAGACTGAGACTAGACCTTTCTAAGATAAAGAAGCTACTAATTGAACAAGGAAAATGTAAGGCTAATCAGAATTTTAAACAGAAAAAAAAAAAACCAACATATTTAGGGGTATAGATTTGGGGATTTGAGTCATTTCTTCTTCTAAGTCAAACCTATATTTTTTTTCTAGCTATCTTGAGATTTGTTCTTGGTTTGTCTGTCTTGAGCTATCAGTATGGTTGGTATGTCCATATATGATCAAAATCTACACTAAATAAATCCCAGTGCAGATTTTGAATATTTATTTCAAAAGAACCACTACCATCATCTGCATAATGAGTATCAGCTATGTAATCAAAACCCCTGGTGTCTTTTTTTGTTTTTTTTTTAAATATATCAAGGAAATGGAAATGCAATCTGAACATTTCAGAGATAATGGCAACACATTCCCATTATTAGCTTTAAGATCAGCTGAAAGCCTTAAGCAATACAGTTCTACAAAACTAGCCACTATCCATTTTAAGGCTGGACTTCTGTTTTGCTGCGATTTGCCTTTTTTTTTAATAATCAAAATTAACTGGTAGTTGATGCTATCACTGACTCTTGTTGAAAATAAATCCCATTAGAAGAGATTCTTTAACTAAGGAATTAATTCAAACTGATTTGAATGTGATAGTGCCATGATATCTGCCAGTTTGCTGAAGGACTGCTAATTATAATGTAAAGGACACATAAAGAATAAATGAATCACATTAGTAAATCAAACTGCATCATGTCTACAATAAAATGTAACAAACTTTAAAAAAAAAAATCTGACTTACTAAAGTAATTCTTACTCTTCAAGCATCAGAAATACTTAATCATACTATACTTGTGCATGTATTTACATTCAAGAAACCTTGTCCATTAGGACTATTCATACAACTTGTGTATTTTTATTCCTCCTTTTCCTTAAGTGCACACAAGTCCAATTGTGAACAGAAATACATGAACTCTGAACTGAAACAGTGAAGTCTAACATGTGCCAGTCAATACTCAATATGACCAGAACATTTTTCCTTTTAATATGCAACTAGTTTAGAGAAGAACATAAATGTTGATCTCAGAGGAATTAAAGCTCTGGGTATGAGCTTTTGACATTTTTTTCAGGATACTTCTGCAATGAATAAATTAAATTTATTTAGAAATTCATCTGTGCTTGCCTGAAGATCATGTTTCTCTGAGTTGATAACAAACAAAAGGATATTTTTTATTTTTTTTTAATCACGCTTTTGATGAGAAGTAGTAGAAAAACTGCTGAAACTAGTTATCATTTTAACACCAAATTGGGAAGGCAAGGGAGAAGGGTAGGTCATGCACCATGCAGAAATAGCCAAACATATGCTGATTCCTGAAATTGCTGCTACCCTTACTTCAGTTATACTGCTAATGCTATTGCACTGAAAATGCAGTGACTGCTCTATAATTTTTATGTACTTCTGTAGAAGACCTAGACTCATGGGAACATCAAATACACAAAAAAATATTGAATGTGTGAACCAGATGTGCACTGTATCGAAGATGATATACTTAAGTAACTAGAATAAATGCGTAAAAATTAAAAAATATAATTCCTCTGATAAATGCATACACTACATTGTTTTGAAGAAATAACAAAATATATTTTTTTCTGGAAGAAAGGAAAGGAGATATAGCAAATAAAAAAGAAATAATAGTGGACAAGTAACTGAACATAAATTTCCCATAAAGCATATCAAAGAAAAATTGTTTGCATTATTTAATATTATCTTTAAAAATGCCTTCCTATACTGTTCTAGTAGCAAGGACACAGGTTGTGATGCAGCAGGACCTCCCCTGCTCTGTCTACATATGATGCACGCTTAAGGAGTGTAGATGAAGCAATTAGAGAACTTAAGCAACTACTGGGTTGCAATAAATGCCATTTGCCGCATCCCCATATTGGTGTCAGTGTTGCAATGGTCCTAGCAAGGGTAGATTGCTAGCCCCTGGTTGAACGTGCCTCAGACATGGGAGCTACATCTCCTACACTATATTGACAGATTTTGCTGTTCAATCACTGCCTTCCCTAATTTTACTCAACACAAATTCAATTTACTGCAACATTATCCTCTAAGAATGGAGATTCTCATAGAACATTCATAAATCCAGGTAAATAATTGAGGATTTGAGGGTTTTTGCTTTATAATATATTTTTCAATACTTTCATCTCTACCTTCGAGTACTCTGAAATCTTCTGAAAAGTGATTTGAGAAACAGCTTCCCCATTACTTTTTCCTCACTAACGAGATACCAGTTTTTCTTGTATCTCTTCTCTCCCAGAAAGCCCATGGCTCTTGTAAAATCTCAGTACAAATCCTTATAGCCTTTGAACGCTGGCAGTGTTATGTATGATTATTTATTCAGCAATAAATTTGAAGATTGAGGATACAGTCTTAAAATCATGATGATTAACCAAATCGTAAAGGGGCAAATGTAATTTGTATTTGAACAAATATTACGTTGCCAAATACTACCTTGCACTATTTTATTGGCCTGAGTAATCAAATGTCAAGAAACCTATTTTCCCAAAATGACTTTATGTTAAAGGAACGTTTTCATCCACTCTTTTAAATTTGTGTCTGTAAACTTTACCTCTGACTTTTTGCATTTTATGGGGGGGGGGAAAAAAAAGAAAAAAAAAAAAAGGCTAGAAGAGAGGATGAGGACTGGGCAGTTTTATCCTAAGACCATACCAGTCAGTGGAATATAGTAACATGGATTCTTAAAACAAGTAACAGCTCAGGAAAAAATTGTAAAGGTTTGATTAAATCACATTGCTTTACTCATAGCACTTCTGTCACGGGTTACTTAGATTTACCTATGCCCGTGACAGGGGAAGCCACCCCACGCCCCCCCCCCGGGGCCTGGAAAGGAGGGGGAAAAGGGGAGTGGGATAAAACAGCGACAATCTAAGGAGGAAAAACTTATTTTACTAAATATGATATCGAAATACAAGATAACACAATATAATATAATTAAGGCTAACAAAATTGAACGAAACAGAGAGAGAGAGAGTCTCCGAAAACCGAGAGGCCTACTGTGAACTCTAGGCGACACGGCTGGAACGCTTCCCACTCTCCGAGAAGTTCGAGAGAAGAAGGAGGGCACTCCAGCCTGGGAACGAGATTATATAGAGTCCTGGTCCCGTGACTTATTGTTACTCCTGTTGTTCTCTGGGATATGTAGTCTTCTTCTGTGGACTGCACATTCAACAGAAGTATCCATACTTGACATGATGTTATGATGTGGAATACTGATAGCAAAATTACAAAATTACAAAACCATGACATTCCACCCCTTATTCTACATTATTACATCATGGTTAATATATACATATATATACATATATATACACGTATGTAAAATTGTGATAGCTAAATAGTAGAATTGCATGTAACATAACTAAATGTACAACTATAATAACTAAAATACACTACACATGCAAACATATATATATATATATAGATACATAAAATTATTGACTGCACTCCCCCAGCATCAAATTCCCTTGTGGCACACATTGAACATCCCCATCCTTCTGCATTACCCACCAAGTGCACCCAGGTCCCTGGGCAAAGACAGTTCCACGGATAGGTTTGCCCTTTCCAGAAGCTGGAAGGACCCAAACAGCTTTTCCCAACATGTTCTTTACATGTATAACAGGGACCTTATCTCCTTCTACAGTGTGTAGGGGGCTAGATTGACTAGGACCATCACGATTGACAGATCCTCTAGTATTGACCAGCCAAGTGGCTTCTGCCAGATTCTTCTCCCAGTGCTTAAATGTTCCACCACCCATTGCTTTCAACATAGTTTTCAACAACCCATTATATCGTTCAATTTTACCAGAAGCTGGTGCATGGTAGGGAATATGATAAATCCACTCAATGCCATGATCTTTGGCCCAAGTATTTATAAGAGAATTTTTGAAATGTGTCCCATTATCAGATTCAATTCTTTCTGGGGTGCCATGTCGCCACAGGACTTGTTTCTCAAGACCTAATATGGTGTTTCGAGCAGTTGCATGGGGTACTGCGTATGTTTCAAGCCACCCAGTGGTTGCCTCTACCATAGTGAGTACATAACACTTACCACTGCGAGATCGTGGCAAGGTGATATAATCAACCTGCCACGCCTCCCCATATTTATACTTTTGCCATCGCCCTTCCTCCCAGAGAGGTTTCATCCTTCTGGCTTGTTTAATTATGGCACATGTTTCACAATCATGAATAACCTGCGCAATAGCGTCCATGGTTAAGTCCACCCCTCGGTCTCTGGCCCACTTATATGTTGCGTCTCTTCCTTGATGGCCTGAGGTCTCATGAGCCCATCGAGCTAGAAATAATTCGCCCTTATTCTGCCAATCCAAGTCGATTTGAGCCACCTCAATTCTAGCAGCTTTATCTACCTGATGGTTGTTTTGTTGTTCTTCAGTAGCCCGACTTTTGGGCACATGTGCATCCACATGACGCACCTTTACAACCATATTCTTTGTTCGGGAAGCAATGTCCTTCCATAGTTCAGCGGCCCAAACAGATTTTCCCCTCCGTTGCCAGTTATTTTGTTCCCACCGCTGTAACCACCCCCATAAGGCATTTGCCACCATCCATGAGTCAGTATAAAGATACAGCATTGGCCACCTCTCCCGTTCAGCAACATCTAAGGCCAGCTGGACAGCTTTTACCTCTGCAAACTGACTTGATTCTCCCTTACCTTCAGTGGCCTCTGCAACCTGTCGTGTGGGGCTCCACACAGCAGCTTTCCATTTGCGATGCTTCCCTACAATGCGACATGATCCGTCTGTGAATAAGGCATATTTCTTTTCATTTTCTGGTAATTCGTTGTATGGTGGGGCCTCTTTAGCACGTGATACCTCTTCTGCTGGTGATGTTCCAAACTTTTTATCTTCAGGCCAGTCCATGATTACCTCTAGGATTCCTGGACGATTGAGGTTTCCCATTCGCGCTCGCTGTGTAATCAGCGTAATCCACTTGCTCCAGGTGATATCAGTAGCATGATGGGTGGAGGGAACCTGTCCTTTGAACATCCAGTTCAGCACTGGCAGTCGAGGTGCCAAAAGGAGCTGTGTTTCAGTCCCGACTACTTCGGAAGCAGCCCGAACCCCCTCATACGCGGCTAAGATCTCCTTCTCAGTTGGAGTGTAGCACTCTTCAGACCCCTTATATGATCGACTCCAGAACCCCAGGGGTCGGCCTCGGGTCTCTCCTGAGGCTCTTTGCCACAAACTCCAAGTAGGGCCTTTCTCTCCAGCAGCAGTGTAGAGGATGTTCTTTACATCCTGTCCAGTCCGTACTGGCCCCAGGGCTACAGCACGGGCTATCTCTTGTTTAATCTGTTCAAAAGCCTGCTGCTGCTCAGGGCCCCATGCAAAATCATTCTTCTTCCGCGTTACCTGATAAAGGGGGCTTACAATGAGGCTGTAGTTTGGAATGTGCATCCTCCAAAAGCCTACTGCACCCAGGAAAGATTGTGTCTCTTTCTTGCTAGTTGGTGGAGACATGGCAGTGATTTTGTCGATCACATCTGCTGGGATGTGACGACGTCCATCCTGCCACTTTATACCTAAGAACTGAATTTCCTGGGCAGGTCCTTTTACTTTGCTTCGCTTAATAGCAAAGCCAGCTTGTAGAAGAATCCGGATTATCTGCTCTCCTTTTGTGAAAACTTCTTCTGCTGTATCGCCCCACACAACAATGTCATCAATGTACTGCAGGTGTTCAGGAGCACCACCCTGTTCCAGTACAGTTTGGACCAACCCATGGCAAATGGTTGGGCTGTGTTTCCACCCCTGGGGCAAACGGTTCCAAGTATACTGAATGCCCCTCCAGGTGAAGGCAAACTGTGGCTTGCATTCTGCGGCCAAAGGAATAGAAAAGAAGGCATTGGCAATGTCAATGGTGGCATACCATTTGGCTGCTTTTGACTCCAGCTCGTACTGGAGTTCCAACATGTCCGGCACAGCAGCGCTCAATGGGGGTGTGACCTCATTCAGGCCACGGTAGTCTACTGTCAGCCTCCATTCTCCACTGGCTTTACGCACTGGCCATATGGGACTGTTAAAAGGTGAGTGAGTTTTACTGATCACTCCCTGATTCTCCAACTGGCGAATCAAATCATGAATGGGGAGCAAGGAATCCCTGTTGGTGCGATACTGCCGTCTGTGCACTGTCTTTGTAGCAACCGGTACCTGCTGCTCTTTTACTCGTAGCAGCCCCACAACAGACGGGTCCTCTGACAGGCCAGGCAGAACAGACAGCTGCTTAATGTTGTCCATGTCTACAGCAGCTATCCCAAAGGCCCATCGATACCCCTTAGGATCCTTGAAATGCCCCCTTCTGAGGTAATCAATACCCAGTATACATGGAGCCCCTGGGCCAGTCACAATAGGATGTTTTTGCCAGTCTTTGCCAGTGAGGCTTATTTCAGCCTCCAGCACAGTCAATTCTTGAGAGCCCCCAGTCACTCCAGAAATATGGATTGATTCTGTCCCTTCATGACTAGAGGGCATTAGGGTACACTGTGCACCGGTATCCACCAGCGCCTTATATTCCTGTGGTTCTGATGTGCCAGGCCATCGAATCCACACAGTCCAATAAACTCTATTATCCCTTTCCCTCCCCTGACTGAGGGCAGGGCCCCTCTATTGGTTACCTGTGATGACTGGAGCAACTCCACTGGTGGTTGGTATGTCTAGCAGTTCTTTCACCCGTGCTCGTAGTGCAGAAGTAGGCTGATCATGCCACTTCCTCATGTCTTCTCCACGGTCACGTAGGTAGCGCCACATGGAAACACGCGGTGCAATCGTACTGTTGTTCTTTGCTCGAGCTGGGAAGCGTGTGCGTTTAACAGCTGAGACTTTTGATGATGCAGGTGGGGAGTAGGACTGGACTAGTTTGATCAGATCCTTCATTAGACCTGGTGGCCCGTACGAGGATTGACCTTCATCAGTTGTTTCTGATACTATTACAGGATCATTACAATTAGTTGATGGAAACAATTTCTTGCACATTTCATCTACTCGGTTTTCTAGCCGTGAGATGGCAGAAACTGCGGCATGCAGTTGGGGGAGCTGCTGATCGATGGTTTGAAGCATTATAATCAGCTCAACAACTCGGGGCCATCTGTCCACGAATCCTTTAGATCCTGATACCAATGACTGTGCAATTCTCTCTGGTGCTGTACTTGTGATTTTCTGCCACATGTCAGGATCGGCCCTCACTCTCTCAGGGTCAAGTTCGCTTGGATCAGGGCTGTACAACATTTTCGCCATGGCCAATTCCCTCAGGCGCTGAATACCTTTTTGGACGGTATTCCAACTATCAAATTTAGGCTTCAAAGCATCCTTATAGGGGTACCTTTCTCTCACGGCTTCTAACAGCCGCAACCAGAGAGTGGCAGCTCCATCCGAACATCTGCTAATCCCTCTGTCGATACCTGCATCTTGGGCAATGCTTCCTAGTTGGCGAGCTTCATTACCATCTAGAGACAAGCTGTTGGCCCCGTTGTCCCAGCAGCGAAGCAACCAAGCAAGGATACCTTCATCTTGACGCCGTGTGAACTCCTTTCTTGAGCCTTGGATTTCAGTCAGCTTCAGAGGTCGACAATAGGTGATTTCCTCCTCATCATCAGTCTCTTCTTCATGCCTCTTGGTTTTTGCCTTTGCTTTTTTCGGTACTGCTCCATGCCCGGCACCTGGGTCTTCTGCAGCCCCCCCCTGTGCTTCTCCTTCTTTTCGTTCTAGACGCATGGACACCCGTTTCCATTTCTTGCCTTCCACAGGGGCAACTGATATTGCTACTGATGCCTCCTGTGACTGATCAGAATTAACTTGGGCTTGAATCTCAGATCGGAAACTCTCTCTCTCCAGAATAGTATGATACAAAGCACGGTATGCATAAGCCAAACCCCACATAAGGTTTACCTCCTTAGATCTCTGACCCAAATACTCACTTAATTTCTTAGGGTCCCTTAGGTGTTCAAGAGTGAAATCCCATGACACTGCGGGTCCCCATGCTTCTAAGACTTTTCCTAAACCTTTCCATATTCCCTGCCAGTCATCATTCTCTGGTTCTGGAGGGGACTTCCGCATAGAACGAATGCATAGGAACATATATGCATGCATTGATAGTGATAACATGAGTGCAAGTATGAACCCTATCTCAGTTATTGAAAAGCGTGTGGAAATCTGAGAGTACAACCCAAATAAAAAGGGTTTTTTTAGCCTGTACAATGAATTAAACATGGTGGTGTTTGTAAAATTGCCTGTTCCATCTGGGATGCAAGTATTTGTAAAATTGCCTGTTCCATCTGGGATGCAAGTGTTTGTAAGATTCACAATTCCATCTGAGGTGTAGATGCCAAAATTCTGACCATACCACATCTCGTAAAAGTACCAGGCAGGTGTCTCCATCAGTATCCACCTTATTAGGCTATATATCTGCACAATTCCACAACACCAAATTATGGTGTTAATAGTTGACCAATACTTTAAGAAGATCATAATTGCTTTCAATCCCTTAAACAGAGCAACTGGGATGAAGAGTGGATTCATAGCTGGCAGGCTCTGTAAAAGTCAGAGCTAGCTAGCTTTGCTCTAAGAGAGAAAGAAATCCCTTTGTTTTCTACACAAAAGTTAGATAGCAATGCTGAGAATGTGCAGCAGCCCTTAATGTTGACAATTTGTCTGGTATTTCAAGGTCACGTTCTCCGTGAGCAGCTACAGAAAGATAACACTCCCAACACTCCCGTAACGAAGCTCTTTAAGAGCAAAGAGAGAGTTGTTCTAAAAGCTAAAAAGCTCTATGCCCGCATTCTCCACCAAAAAATCTGTCACGGGTTACTTAGATTTACCTATGCCCGTGACAGGGGAAGCCACCCCACGCCCCCCCCCCGGGGCCTGGAAAGGAGGGGGAAAAGGGGAGTGGGATAAAACAGCGACAATCTAAGGAGGAAAAACTTATTTTACTAAATATGATATCGAAATACAAGATAACACAATATAATATAATTAAGGCTAACAAAATTGAACGAAACAGAGAGAGAGAGAGTCTCCGAAAACCGAGAGGCCTACTGTGAACTCTAGGCGACACGGCTGGAACGCTTCCCACTCTCCGAGAAGTTCGAGAGAAGAAGGAGGGCACTCCAGCCTGGGAACGAGATTATATAGAGTCCTGGTCCCGTGACTTATTGTTACTCCTGTTGTTCTCTGGGATATGTAGTCTTCTTCTGTGGACTGCACATTCAACAGAAGTATCCATACTTGACATGATGTTATGATGTGGAATACTGATAGCAAAATTACAAAATTACAAAACCATGACAACTTCATAAAGGTATATTCATATGCTGTACCATGAAAGGTTTATATTTTTACATTATAACTGGAGAAAGAAATGGAACAGTTGCTTGTTACTATTTTGTAGATTTATGCTGCTGGCAACACATTCTGAAAGAGTTAACTATTAATGGGTTTTATATTGAAATTTGCATTTCTATAAAAACTGAAAAATATCCCTTACTTTCTTGCCTCCACAGCTTTTGTGAATGCATTCTGTCCTATCACAGACAATTGATACATATGAGGGTTCCATTTTTGACCTAAAATGCTAAAAATTGGTCTTAATGTCAAAAATTCTGTTTTAGGCCATTTCAATACTCTTGTATATCCACAAATGAAAAAACTTTATAAATCTTTATCATATTTTGTTGGTGTTTTTTTTTTTCTGCTTTAGCTTGCGCATTCACTTTTCTAAAAATTGTAACTTTTCTCCCACCCAAAATAGATGAATACAAACCATGTAGAGCCTAGAATAGTCCTTAAAGAAGATATTTCATTTATGCTTTTTCAATAATTAGGTTGAAACTAATCTTCAAATTCAGTGACAAATAAATTTTCCTCTGAAATGTGATTCCAGGTTTACGAAGTAAATAAATTTATAAAAGATTTTACCTTAAATTTTAGATCTTGTAAAGATATCTGTAGCTCAGGTTTAATATCAGGTTATAATTATAGCGTGGTTTCAAATATTGTTTTGGTTCTCAAATATTTAAAGAGGATTTATTTATCACAGATCTAAATAATATATGTTCTTGAGTTATGCTCAGGATTTCAGGAAACAAGTATGATTTCTCACTTTGACTAAGAACTCCTTCCAAGTGAAGAAACTCAAAGTCAGAAGCATAACTGCAGCTCTTCACCAAATTGTCAAATAGCATTACTCATATTGTTGAACTTAAGGAAAGATCTTTTCCTTTTTTCTTCCATCCACAACAAAGTTCATCCGTCCTCCATAAGATTTTTTGCAATTCTGTTAGTCTGCACTTATGCTGCAGCACTGCTGCTTACTGAATTACTGACCTCCCGTGTGCCTGGATCATTATCAACAGCTGATCAACCCCCTCTTCCCTCCTGAGGCTCTAGGCAGAACCCAGAAACAGCAGTCAGAACAAGGCAAACAGGCAGCCTGCTTCCTATTTAGTCCAGCTGTTCCTCTTTCAGCAAAATACAGCATACAACTCCTAAACCACAGTCAAATCCTTTCATGCAGGTTTGTGTTATATCTTCTGAGCACTCACTACCCAGAATTATTATTATTATTATTATTTCAGAATTTTATTTCACTGCTCAGAGAAGGTATGCTGAGTGATCATACAACAGAAGGATAGAGAATTCCCTGTTCATCACTGCTAACTGCAAATGAGGAATACAAATAATTTCATTGGTTTAAATGTCTCTATCAAATATCTGGAAGAGAGCACCCAAAAGTTATTTTCAAATGGCTACAAATTAACATTTAACTGTTATCTTTTACCTTAACCAGATTCTTTTCCCAAAAATACTTGAATATGATTTTAAGTACCTGTGTCTCAGTTATTCCATCTGGCATACCATGTACATTTGCATGTGAAAATCAAAGTCAATGTGATGAAAAAAAGAAAATATCCACTGGGAATGAGGATCAATTAAAAAAGGGAAAATCAAAGTTTGTGAAAACTGTTTGGCTTTCCTAAAAGAGAAAAAAAAAACAATAAAAAAAAAAAATCACTCAAGGATAGGGCTTACTCCTTAAAAGCATCATGAAAGACAGAATGAACAGCTCAGCACTGGTAAAACATATTCCTTCCTCTTTCACCACGCAGGACTAATACAGATTTTGCTTAAATAATTTTTAGGTCTTCTAAATGTTTTATATCTTTATACTAGTAAGTATAATATTTGAGCTTGTTTGTCACCGTGACAACAAAGCATAAGAAAATAAAATAGAACATTTAGATGTAAAATAGAACTTCCTATGGTAGGGAAAAAATAAAGAGGAAAATTGCCTGTTATTCTTGGATGTGCTTACCTTCAGTGCTATTAGGCTGTCATATAAAGAATCTGTGAAAGACAGAACTGGTTTTCTTTTGTTGTCTCAAAGCTTGCTTCATGAGGCCTTCCTGATGATAAGACTCTGACTGACAAATGTTAAGTATCCCTGGGGGCGGATGGTGGGTGTCATTGTGCCATAGTGTTTCTGCTTACGATTGCAAAGATAAGCAGAAGCAGGACGAGCAGTCTTCTTCAGGGATGCTGCTCAAAGGAGCTGACCACTGCAGAAGGTGATAATGCTTGTGTCTGGCAAGAGACCCCCCTTCTTGCTGGCTCATCTGTGGGCCAGGAATGTCACAAAAGCTGGTTTAAAACCCTATTACAAAGTGTGTTTACCTGCTTGTTTGGCTCGAGATACGTTCCCAAAAATGCTGAGTCAAACTTCAAAGAAGAAGAAAAAAACCCCACTGAAATGGGGGATAAAAGGCCCTCGCTAAACTGGGGACTTTGGAGACAAACTCCCGAAGACACCTTTGACGGAGAATTCCCCGAGGGGAAAACTTTGTCGGAAGAACCCCGGGACTGGCTTGCTGCGGAGCTCCCTGGCTGTCTCCCATCCCCCGCGGTGATCAGACGAGTTCCTGAGATCAACAGACCTACTGTGTACCTCGCTGGACTCACGGTGGAGATTGTCTCTTCTGCTCTCTGCAAAGACTCCTTGCTTATATTTCCTACTTTCCCTGTCGCCTACCTTCCCTTCCCCATCTCCTTAAAAACGGCTAGGACTTTAATAAACTGGTTGGACCAACATTTGAACCGTTGCTTCTTAATCTCACGCCGGGTATACACATATCAAAGAACCTTGCCTCCCTCCTACAAATTGGAGCAAGACAGAATCCAGTCTGCACAGCCTTCACATTTTCAGGTACTTATGTACAAATAAAAGAATAGTTCTCCTTTGTTATTGAGAAAGTTGAAGAGAGAACAAGTCTCTCTCAAATAGCTTTGTAAATTATCCAAAAGTTGTGGATGTAAATTCAATGCATATAGTCCTATAAGTATTTGGGGAAAGATATGGGGCAAATGGAAGCTCTGAGTCACAACTTAACTGGATCAGAACTCACTCTTCCCACTCTTCCTTACAGGTAACATGCTACAGCCAGAACAACCTGTGGACTCCCTCTATCACATCAAGGTGCCCAACTAAGCCAATTTTCCACCAAATGAAATCCATGAAAATGCTATATGTTATTACTAAATTATCTCAATAGGAGAACTAAAGCACATATTGTTGACAAGCCTTTGGCTTAAAGTAGCACAGCTTCAGCTTAGAGGACATAGAATATAAACAATGTCTTTAAGCATTTTCCATAGTATTCTCTTCATGAAGCTGGCAGCTCATGGCTTAGACAGGTGTACCCTTCACTGGGAAAAAAACTGTCTGGAAAGCTGGGCTGGAGAGTGAATAGAGCTAAATCCATCTGGTAACTGTTTATGAGTGGCATTCCCCAGGACTCAACACTGGGCTGAGATCTGTTTAACATCTTTGCTGATGATCTGGACAAGGGGATTAAGTGCAGCCTCAGTACGTTTGCAGATGACACCAAGATGAAGGAGGGGAAGTATTCATCTATCTGAGGGTAAGAAGGAGGGAAGTTTTATCACAGAACAGTAGCCTGGGATCCTTCTAAGTTTCTTAATCATAGAAACTGTAAGTCTATTCTTACACATCCTCTAATCACAGAATAGTCAGTAGCAATATATTTTTACCTGGACTGTGTGCACCTTCATCTTTTTACAAGGCTTTGCAGTACTCAGACCATCATATTGTGAAATATTATCTTTCATGAAGAATTCTGGATGCACTAAAGTTCTTCACATTGCCTCTTTGGTACTGAGCCATATATATATTCTTCGGAAATATTACAAAAAAGATAGCTCCAGGTACTCCACATATTGAAGGGCTTATCATATGACTGTCTTTAATTTCTTGTTTTCCATCATTTTTTACCTAGTGGAGGAAAAGCAAATTTCAATTCTAACAGATTTCCCTATCTTGTCAGAAAGGTTAACTCACTTGAGGCATAAAAAGACATAAAACTTGGTTGTCTTTTTCTCCTATAGAAGTTTGCTGAAGTGAAAATAACAGTGTAAAGCAAACATTTTTTATAATAACTTCTACAGATCTAATTTCCTGAGTGCAGAATTTCAGTTTCCAAATTGTATAGTTGTGTTTCCTTGAAAAAATAAAAATTATAACCAACTCAACAATTACTCTGTAGAGCATACATTAAATGTAAAGCTCAAGTATGCTTGGTAAAAAAGATGCTTACTAAATTTTCTGAATTAAATTTTGAAATGACTTTACTGTGAGAGTCTAGGCCAAAGCAATCAAAAAGAATTTGGTACAATAGACTTTGTTTCCTCTTCACAATGAAGCATCTTTCCTAAGTAGCATTGTCCTTGTGTATATAGGCTTTAGCAGATTTCAGACTTTAGACTGAAATCTAAATGACCAGACTATTGCTGACAGGCTAAATCATTTAAAGGCAGATCACAAACCCTTTACATATATTGATGAGAAGTAGTTCTAGCATGTTAAATATTCAATATTGTGAAGAATTAAATGAATGTCAAAATAAAGGGGGAAAAAAATAGGAAATATGAGTCAAAGGAGGGTATCAGAAGAAAAAGAGGTAAATAGAAGATCATGAAGAAAAGATCAGCAATTAAGTCATTATCACCTACATACAGAATGACCGACAAGAACACGTGTAAGAACACATATCTGTGTCAAAGCCTTGGAATCCCAACACAGGAAGCAAGTGGAGTTGGTGAAGCAGATCAAGAGGAATGCTTCAAAAGCGATAAAATGTTTGGAGAACCTCTCTTATGAAAAGATGTTGAGGGAGCTGAGCTTGCCTAGCTTGGAGAAGAAAAGGATCTGGAGAGACCTCATTTTGGCTTTCCAGTGTCTGTGAGGAGCTTATAAACAGGAGTGAGACTGACATTTATGTGGTCTGACGGTGATTTGACAAGGCGGAGTGACTTCAAACTTAAAGAAAGGAGATTCAGATTAGTTGTTCAGCTGAAATTTTTTATTCAGGTTGTGATGAGGTGCTGGCACATGCTACCCAAAGAAATTATGGATATTCCTTCCCTGGAGGCATTCAAGGCAAGGCTGGATGGTGCCCTGGGTAACCTGGATCTGGTGGCAGGCAACCCTGCCCACAGCAGCAGTGTTGGGACTAGAGACCTTTTAAGTCTTTTCCAGTTGAAGCCATTCCATGATTCTATCATATCATTTATTCCAAGCTAGAATGTGAGGCAAGGGTAATAAGATCAAATCACTGAATTGGACATGTAATCATATCAAAGACTGCAGCAGAATCAAAAATTAATCAAATTGAAGAAAAAGAGAATTTGTATTTACAGAGAATGCATGAAGTTTTATCATAAACAAATACAAATCTCAATCATTTATTCATATAAAGCAAAAATAAAAACAAAGAAATATAAAAACCAAAGTTATTATATTCATATTATATCTTCACATCCTTACATCAAAATTGATGTTACATCAGTTTCATAATGGTATCTGATACTTAAATGCAGACAGCAGATCACATTAAGAGACTTGTCATTCTAGATGATTTTACTTGATGCTATACTTTTAATTAATTTTGAAGATTAAAAAAGATGCAAGAATTACAGATGAATAATCACTGTTTATATCACTTATTTACTGTTCAACAATATATTCAAATCATCTTTTTTTCAACCTTAAGAATTCTTAATATTTCCTGTGAAAGACAGATCAATCCTCCCATGAACTCTATAGCTTAGTGTTTCTTATCAATTGCTCTGCCTTTTTTTTTACATGAATACAAACAATCTACTTAAAATTTTCTCATTTGAGACTTCTTTACTGCCCTTAACATTCATAAAACTCTATTTGCATTTTTAATCACTGCTAACAGCAATACATTTTCCCAACTACAGTCTACAGTGTTCACTGTATAAGTCTACAACATAAAATGTACATTTTTCTACTAGAAAATGGGAAGACTACATTTGATTTTTCTTTAAGTTTTTCTATTTTTTCACTCAGATTCTAAATGAACATAAAAATTTAGCTTCCTCATCATTACACAAATGCTTATACTATGCATTTAAATACTTTATGTTAAACAAAACATGTAAAAAAGGAAAAAAAACAATGTAAGCATTTTTAAAGTGCAAAGGATTTGTAAACAGAAAATGTTTTACTGTTCTAAAAAGTCTCTTAAATTATTTCTAGATTGTGTATTGTTCTGGATTTCACTGGGATAGAGTTAATTATCTTCATAGTATCTGGTATGATTGGCTTTAGGAGAAAAACAATGGAGATAACATGTCAACATTTTAAGTGCTGCTGAGCAGCAGCTGCACAGAGCCAGGGACATTTCAGTTTCTCACACTGCCCTGTCAGCAGTGTGGGGAACTAGGCGGGCACAAGAAGCTGAAAGGGTGTAGAACCAGGAAGTTCACCTGAACTGGCCAAAAGGGATGTCCCATAAAATATGACAGACATAACGTGAAAGCTATAAATTATGGAGAATCTGCTGAGAGTAGCATCTGTTGGCATTACTTGTTTTGTTTCTTTTCTTTTCTGCTCTAATATATAGTTTTTATCTCAGCCCATTATTTCTGTGTGGTTTTTTTTTGTTGTTGTTGTTTCCTTTTTCTTTTATTCTCTCCCCCATCTCACTGGAAAGTAGGTGGAAGTGAGCAAACAGCTGCATGGTGCTGATCTGCCTGCCTGGTAAGAACACAACATGTGCCAAACTTAGTTTGGATCTATTACCCATTAAGCATTGAAGGAAATGGGCAAGTTTTTCCTAACAACCTATTCTTATTCTCAGTTTTAAAGGTATCTCACCTGTGTTCATACACACTTAATAATTTAAACACTATACTTAAAGCCTTTACAGAAATATAAAATACATTTCAAACATTCACAAATTACCCCTGTGACCCCAACCCCAGTAATATGGTTAAATCAAGGAAAGAGCTACTGATTACAAAACATAATGGGTTGACCAATAAGGTTGGGCTTTTACTGTCAATATTACAAAAAAAACTGAATGCATAACTCACAACTGTGAAGATTAAAAAAAAAAAAAGAATCAACACAATTTAGGATTGTCATAACATGCTTACTAACTAAAATTCAGTAGGTATTTTATTTCTGTCAAAATGGGTGATATGCACAGTCTTACACTGAAGACATTATTAAAAGAAGTCATGTTACAGAAAGGATTTCTTTAAGACTTTCCTGTGTACTTCAGTGGAATATCCCAAATACTCAAGTGCAAAGATACTGAGAACAATGGCCACCTATACACGCTTATTCTCTTTCCCATCCCTTATAGCTATAGAAGCTACATATCTCCCACATTGCAATTTGTGCCATAGCAAATGTAATGCATTAGAAATAAATTACAACACTATGATTTGTGAAAAAGACTGCTGGGCTACTTGGTCCAAGGTGCTTAGACTGAGAAAGAGCTCCAGCACAAGTAAGACATTAAAATTATCTTTAATTGCAGCTGCAAAGATTTTTTGTTTGTTTGTTTGTTTGTTTTCCAATAGAGTAAATGTTCCAGCAAACACGTGGAATATTTTACCTGAACCAGAGTAAGCATTTTAGCTTCTATATTTCATTTTTTTTAAAGAAGGGTTTATAGAACCTATCTCCCTCCATGGGAAAAGCTTACACTTTTGTGAAATTTAGTTATTTCTCTGGAAGAAAGCAGAATTTTATTCATCTATAGAAAAATAGAAAACACACTTGAAAGACTTCTTCCCCTCATGAGACCAGCTAAGGTTTTACCTGGTCAAGATGAGGGATGGATAGTATTTTTCTGAGTGAATTATTATATTTCCTCTCTTTACTGCCCAATCCCCCCCCCCCCCCCACCAAGATAGAAGTTCTGGGAAAGCAAATTAGTCAACAAGCAGAAGAGCTAAGGAGCATCTGTTTGGCCTCTAAGGATACAAGAATTGGAATGCAGGATCTGCATTCATCTAACACCAGAGAGAAACTGCCAGCTGAAAGGAGCACACATGAAGAGATATATGTTCACCAATATCTGTAGCAGTCAGCAATGAGTTCTTCAAAATTGCTGTAGACTCACACTTCAACACACAAAAAACAGGAGACATCCAGACTCCAGAAGAAGAAAAGGTGGACTCAAATTTAGCTCCACTTAAGTAACATGTATACTGCAAAAGAGATAAATTCCATGGTACACAATAGTAAGTGCCTCAGAGAACAAAAGACCAAAAACTTGAGAACTTGAGCTATGTTTAAAAACATGACAGGAAAAGCTGGAAATATCTGGGCAAAGACTGGAACAGAAGGATGGGGCAAAAGCCTGGTGAATTATGTAGATACAACTTAGTCAAAAGTAAATCTTCTCAAATCATCTGAAAGGCTAAAAATAGCTGAAGCAACACTGAAAACTGTGAAAACTGTCTTAGAGCTGTTAACAGGTAAGTTTTAGATCAAACAAGGGTGAAAGACAAATATTTACAGTATCATTGCAGATTGAGAAAAGAATAAAAGAAATGACAAACTAGCAAAAATAGAACTCCTAGGTAAGTAGTGAAGTACTAAAACTCCATATTTCGGGAGGGAATGGATGCAGTATATTTCAAATAAGATTTTGATCCTATCTTATGAGAATCACACATTAACTTTACAGCGATATATGTTAGATATAAATTCTTAAAAATTTGCACAGAAATTTCAAAACACTCAAAAATATTTATCAATATTCTCTGATCACTTTGAAGGTAGTATAGTGATGTTCTGACCATGGAGGTCTTGTAGTTACTGTTGTTATTTAATGAAAAGAGTAAAGGAACAATAAACATCTGCAGGTGCAAAATGAACTTTAAAAGAAAGAATCAAAATTAGGAACTAATTGAAAGACTGGATGTTTTATGTAATGTGCAACAATAAATAGAGTAGAGCAGAGACTGTTAGTTAGAATTAGTGATGCAGATAGTATTAGTATAGATAGAGCTTAACGAATTTTCAGACACAAAATACGGTATCCTAGAACAAAGTGGCTGAACAATAATCTCTCATGTATGTTATGGCAAGTCCAGAGTACCGATTTTTGCATATGTTATGGTCAATTCGAAAACCTTGACAATTGTCTCTGTTTTATGGATGGAAGCTTAAGAAACAGGAATCCTCAAGAAGAAATGGAGATATTACAAGAACTCTGGACATGAATCTCAGTCCAACAGAAAAGCTTTAGAGGATCATTTTCAGACCAGAATTGTTCAAATAAGTAATATAAGATACCTACTACATCCTCTTAAGTTGGTAACAAGACTTATTTTCAGCAAATGTTTTCACAGTACCTCACATAACACAGCAAATCTTAACTAGTTTTCAAAAATTAAGGAGCAAAACATATTATGAGACAGGAGAGAGTTCCAAGGTTTTTTGTTTGTTTCTACATCTGCATAATGATACCATGGGAAAATTAAGATATTTTCATTGCAGCAGAAAAAATCACCACTACAACATCTTTCAGAGAAATTCAGCTGCCATTTTACAATTTGTACAGAGACTCATTTCCCTAAAAAGTTCAGCACAAATCTTAGGATTCTAAATGCAAGATGATTTTGTTGGATAAACAAACTTATATAACATCAGCGGTAAGATAATAGCCAGACAAGTCCAGGCTGACAAGTCCTGCAAACATGGCATTTTGGAGCTATCACCTGGCTCCATTTGCTTAATGTACAGACTGATTAATCTCAAATGTAAGGATGAGAAAACATAATAAAAGTAATACTGGGTGTTTGAGATTGGAGAGGAGAGAAACAAGAGAAAGAAAATTAAATGTCAATACTGGTTCATCATATCTTGCAAAATTTCTGTGGTACTCTTTCACAGTGTGTAGTAACTATTTAAAAGTCTTTTAACAAGAGTTAAAGCAGCATACTGAATCAGTTTGCAATTCTTCTCCAAAATACTTCATGTTTAACTAAAGACTTACATAAAGTGAGACGTGTAGATTCTCTGCTTGATTTGCCCCAATATTCTACCTACAGATACAGCTAAATTGAAAAACAAATGCTTAAATTAAATTAAAGGGTTACTTAAATAATATTAGATATCATCTCATAGTTATTTTAACTCTAAGAAATACAATTTTTTAGGTTAATTTGCTAACACCAGATATGGTTTCAAGTGGTTTATTTCTACTTTCAATTCACAGGAATATGAATTTATTCTTTCCTTCAGAGTACTAAATTTCCAAAGACACAACTCAGTCATTACTAAACTTAGTTCTCAGAAGCTAAGACTTTATAACTACTCATCTTCCTTTCCAGGTTAAAATACACATCTGGGAAGGCTGAGGGATTTAGGTTACCGTGGAAAGCCAAATTAAGTTCATGAATTATGTTTGTTCTATCTAATGTAGTTTGGTTTATTTTTATTATTATTTTTCTTTCAAATCCAGAACATTAGATTTAATTTCTGCAATAAGTGAATTATTGTTATGATCATTAACACACAAACAATAAATTCATTTATTTTCACTGTCCTGAATAAGCTTTCTACATCCATTACAGAAACTTATTCTCACAATTATCGGACTCGCCTAGTTTTTACTGAATTGCCAGACTTCCTCTCATTAAACAAAAAGATAGAGAAGACAGATTATACCAGTAAATAGATTATATGAATTCCTAGGTTTATTGCTTACAACCTAAGGAAATGTTTAGTGCTTTAATGATTACTTATAATTCATTCATTTCAAAATGTTTATTTTTTGAATTGGTATAATCATGAATTACTAATAATTTATATTTTTTTTATTCTAAATTGGAAATCTTTTTCCTGTGTAAAATAAAATGTGTTCCCACTTACTGTCAAAATAAACAGAAGGGGTGTTCTGATATCTCTTGCTTTAATTATTTCATAAAATTTGATTTTTTATTGATTACTATAATATTGGAAAAACTCATCCACACTTAAGCTTAATAAAATATTTCATTTGGAAGACAGAAGTGTTTATCTTTCAAACCAGATCAACCTTCTGGAGGAAATAATCCATTTAAATGTATGCTGACTTTCTCATTTTAGCCAAGTAACTACAAATGTATTCTGGTATGAATAAAATATACTTTAATTTCACAATTTCATAAATCTTCCTTTCTAAGAAGTAACATTGCTCTAGATTTTTATTTTAACTCTCAAAAATTTCAAGAAAACAGAGTGTTATTGCCAATGCAGTATGAGAATTTGCACACAGTGTAGAGATATATATCATACATATATTAGAAGTAAATTTTATATTGCAGAATTATAACACCAGTGCAACATGAGAGATATGGAGGTTCATATTTCACTTGCTTGTAATGGACAGAAATCACCGAGATGATTAATGGGACACAACATAATACATGTAAGTAATCCTTGAGACTGCTGGAACTGTTTGGCCTAAAGAAGGGAAGGTTAATGGAGGATCTTATTGCTCTATTCAACTATTCAGTGCAAAGTTGTAGAGAAGCTGAATATAGGAGGTCCACAGCAACAACAACAATAAAAGACAGTGGGTATGTGCTGCAACAAGGGAAATTCCAGCTAGATATTGGGAAAATAAATAAGTAAATAAATCATATTAATATTTGTATGTCTTCCTCATATTTTCTAACCGTTCCCACAAATTTCTGCTTTCTCCTCAAAACCCCATGAATGAAACAACCTCACCAGCTAAACAGTATAGATGTAATACGTGAATCCAAGAGGCTGATCAGGAAGTTGTTATTATCGACTACAGGCAAACAGCAATTCCCTGTGTGTTTCCAACTCAGCTTGTCATGGGTTCTGAGATCCTGCACAGAAGTGAATTACTTGCAACATGTCATCAATCATGCTAATTTTAGAAGGTTTTTCAAACTAAATCAGCATCCCCATATGAAAGAGGATAAAAAAAAAAAACAAACACAAAGCCAGGAAATTCTGCTTTTAATTGTGCAGAAATATCAAATCAGTTGGAAATGCAGAAACATAAGACTGCAATATGAAATTTGTAGGACATTTGATATATTTCTGAAATAAAAATTACAATTTCTCATGCTGGTTCTAATATTACCATTCATAAATTATATCAGAAACAACACTTCCATATATACACATCTTCATAAATAATATATACATTGCAAAGATCCCTCATCTTCCATAAAAAAATTAGTATGACAGAGCAATTTATAGATATTCCTGTTAGAAAGTCAACTTTGCAGTTACAGCATTAAATAAAATGTTAGGGTTTTTTTTTTTGTTGTTGTTTTTTTGTTGTTGTTGTTGTTTGTTTTTTTAATCTAATCTGTATGGTCTAGTGGTCAAAAAGTGAGATTGCTTTAACATGACAGGCTACATTAATATAAGACGACTAGAGAAGCTGTCACGTGAAAATGTTATGAAAATTATTTGTAAATGTGAAAGCCTCTGGAGCAAGGCTGTATTAACAGCTTCTATTACAAAGGTATCCTCGATAATTTGCCATGCTCAAGGTTGATCTGAATAGAACCTTTTTCTGTCGCAACTAATTTGGAAGTAAATGCAAATAGCACCATCTTCTGGATGGAATGACGCATTAACAACAGTAAAAGCAAAGCTCCGAGCTTCTGAGCAGAGGAACTTATCAGTTTCAAATACACTCGTGTACTGTGTGTCCCAGCACACAGATCTTCCAACACAGCCAGATGCCTCTGCATCACTAGTGCCTGCCTTCCTCTGTAGTGTGACACAAAGCACTCTTCACAGAAGTTTCTTCAAAGAAAGGCTTTTTTTCACTGGACAAGAGCTACTCACACATTCTCACAGATGAAAAGGCTACAGAGAATTTAATGGTAAATTCAGCTTAATGGAAATATCTTACATTATCACAACACATTTTCAAAAACACATTGGCAGTAGCACATACAGGTTCACACATGCATGTACACTCTACTTCTTTTTTTCAATTCAAGATAGATTTAAAGCTTGCAAAAAAAGAAGTCCATTTTTGAAATTTCACATCTCAGTATCATTTCCTTCAGATTCCCTCACACAAAATAGGTATATCCTAGTGGATGACAGTATTACCATTGTGTTGCTGTTATGTGTTCTTGTTCCGTTGAGCTATGAACACAAAATTGACGATGAAGTTATTTCAGATTTATCTTCACCATTAGAGGTCAGCAGAAGTCTATCTATCTATATAGGATGTGACCAATTCTCATGTCACTTGAGTTTTTAGGCTATTTCACCAGAAAATTTTAGTTTGACATTCTGGGTCAGAAAAACATAAGTCTAAAGGATCATAACTATTGCATATCTCACAAGGGAAAAAAAAAATAAAAAAATAAAAAATCATTGCAGAATCAGTGTAGACAAATTTAGATCATTTAGAAATGGTAGAATTTTAGAAACTATGCCATGAGGACTAGCAGCAACATGACCAGATAGATTCATGCAGAGTAGATAGGCCTACAAATTCCTTTCTATGCAGATAAAATGCAGTGGAAGATTCACAGTTTTATGGCCTCTTCCTATCGTTTCTCCACACATACACACCCCAGCATAGGCAAGAGCTAACAGCTGAGAGAGGCTGTGAGTCATTTAATGTCTCTCCTCATGTTTTCAGTACTACTTCCTTACCTTGGAGAAGTGCAGAAAAGGAGAATTTTTAAGCATCCCCTTCTGAAGAGCATACTACCTCATTTTTCACAGAACATTTACTAAGCCAAACCTGAAATTAGCTGCAGCCATTAAGAAAACTTCAGATGTATCCAATTTGCAAACAAGCATTTAGGATTATGAGGTGTGGGCTTTTTTGTTGTTCTTGTTTATGTGTTTGTTTCTCTAGCAATTTCCTCCAGTTTAACCTGGCAAGTAGCTCAGCGCCACACAGTCATTCACTACCTCCCACCCTTCCCAGATGGATGAGGGGGATGAACAGGGAAAAAAAGAACTCATGGTTTGAGATAAAACTCTTAACTAAGACAGAGAACAGGAAAACAGTTACAACTACATATATAGATTGGAATGCATATAACAGTAACCCGCCACTCCCTGACTGATGCTCAGCTAGCTCCTTGAGAAGCGTAAGAGAGCAAGATAAACTCTCAGAACCTTCAAAACTCCTTCACCATGATTTCATATGACATTAAATCTCCCTTTGGCCAGTTGAAGTCAGATGGCCTAATTCAATTCCCTCTCAGCTCCTTGGTCCCTCCTCTGCAAGTGGTCTTGACTCTTTAAAAACACTGCTTAACAGCAACTATATACATTGCCCTGTTATCAACATTGTTTTTCTTCTAGAACCAAAAACATAGCGTCATATCAGACACTACAAAGAAACCAATTCTGTCCCAGCTGAAACTATGATACTACCGTCATAGGTATTATATAATGTTTTTACTCCTGAAGTACAATCAGAACTTAATATTGTTGGAATTATTTGGCATTCCTTGTTTCAGGAGTGATCACTCTCCTTCTGTCATGGTTTTGTCAGAAGATTTCATGACATATTCATAGGTTTTTAGAATGACCTAATATATTATGTTCCGCAAACAGAAGGATATAAATACATACTAAATCTAAATTAAATATCAGAATATTAGATATATATTTTTTTCTTCCTCTAAATGATGTCCTATATGAAGAAGACACAAAACAATGCAGAAAATGGATAGTCTTTTTGGACTGTTATATGATTGGTGTGTTGAGACTCAGAAGCCTAAAACAGATCCATATCACCCATATCCTTATACAGAGCACACAAGATATAAAATATTTTTAAACTAAAAAGACAGCTTTCGTTAGAATGTAAGCAAAAACACATAACTGTTTAGTCAAACCTAAAGCAATTAGTCTAGCGAGTGCTACACTCCATTTTATTATTGACAAAGAGGAAAAATACTACGTAAATTGAAAAAAAATATATTGATGGTCTAACATCTTTGCAATTTAGCAAAAGCAGAAATATTGTGATTGGTCCAATACTCTATTACTGGACTTAAAAATTTCAATAAAAATAATGCTTTTCGCTGAAAAGTCACAGAGAAGCCATGCTAATAATATCACTGTTAAAACCATCACACAGAAAATACTAATAATACTTGTCTATTTTATGGTGCAAAGCACTCCCTACTAAACCATTTCTGGATACTATTCTATTTTGCTCAAAAATGAAAACTCAGAATGGGGTGGGAAGGGAGTTCACAGATTTTCTTGCTCCTGTAATATGGAAGGAGCAGGGTGTTAATATTTTCTTCCTCCCAAGTATTAGGCCAAGTTGTGTTGCTGTACATTTTCTCAACATGCGACACACCATCAATGGTATTGCACAGCCCAAGCTCACCCCAGGGAGTGGAAAGTCACTCACTCCCAAGTAGATGGGGAGGCCAGTGTCACCCAGACTTGGATCAGGTCCAGGTCTCAAAACTTGCACCCTCAGGGCACCTCACAGTTTCTATTAACGACTAAAATTACAGTTACAGGTTATGCACAGAGATCCCACATTTACTTTCTGTTCTGGAAGGAAACAACTGCTAAAATCTCAGTGCGTCTTAACCTGACCTGAGCCCTACTCTTAGTGACATAAAGGGATCGTATACTGTGTCCTTCCCTACTCTTCTTCTACCACTTTACCCCAAAAATGTAGCATTTCAAATGTACCTGAAAACTCAAAGAAATTCTGAGGGACAGCAATTTTAATGTAAAGTGAAAGCCTGTGCAAGGGAAAAACAATAGCACTATAACACTCAGCTTTCCCCAGGGAAAATAAAACAAAAACAAAAGAGAGTGGTACTTGCATACACACGGTAAGTTGTCAAATTCTCCTCTGTTCTATCAAGAAAAAAAACTACTGTTTATACACACACAGAGACACATATGTACAAAGAGCAAACGACCAATAAAATTTTTCTTTTCTGGCAAAGCAGAAAGTATATGCTTTCTTGCCAACAGATTTGTTTCCAGTGAAAACCTATTTTTACAACATGATTTACAACAATAATAAATTCATCTTCTGAGAGAAAATAATGGCAACTAACAGGAAAACATAGGAAGAAACAAATGTTAAACTGGGTAGTCTGACTAATGCAAACTAAAATCAATGCTGGAAAGCACCTTATATTCCATAAAGCAAATATGAGGCTGTAATTGCTTTGTTTGTGAAGTCTAAGATAAAAATAAATAAATAAATAAATAAAATAACCTTTTTGTATCCATTTCATTTGCCTTGTGAAACATTCACATAGTACTGTACTATGGTAGATTACATTCTATCATCCTCCCTTATTGCTAACCTTCTCCTGTCTCAAAAAAATTTTAGCTGAATGCTCCTAAAATAATTCTTATTAGGAAAAATTAAAACAACACCCTGCAAATCTTTTTCCATAACTCATCCAATATGGGGAAAACTCCCCTAAGCCTACAAATGACGAAAAGCACACCAAGGGTAAAAGTAGTTTTCTTCTAAAGTAATTTGACGTACTTGTCAGCTAACCTAGTATTTTTGAAAAGCCTAAGAAAAATCTTTAAGAAGACTGGGTTGCCTTATCAGTTTATTAATCTGCACTGACAAAATGGAAGCACTGCATCTGCATGCAGAAATATTAGTGATTAGAAAGGATTCACTGGCAAGTATCATGTTTTGAGAGAACACGCCTGTGTTTCCGCCATGGTTTCTCATTTATTTCTCATCACTGTTTTTTACACATGATGAGAAAAATCAGACTGCTGTCTAAATGACAACAGAAGAAAACAAAGAATAGAACAGAGCAGCTGGAAGGAACCTTAAAAAAAAATCACCTTGTCCAACCTCCTGATCACTTCTGGACAGAGCCTAAGATTTATCAGTTGTTTAGGAATTTTAAAAAGCTATGAAATGCAGCATTATTAACATACCAATGGAAGTTTTATTTTAGCTCTGATTTAAAAGACAAGTATGTTTCTCAAATCAATATAAAAAGGCAACACTGATCACCTAAAAGAAATGCATGTGTTAAATATCAGTGTCCATATTACTCCATGTACCCTCAGCCATTCTCCATGTGTCCACCTTGGTTATGTCACAGGAAAAAAAAAAATCCAAATGCCACCAGTTTTATTAGGTTGATGAAGCCCTATTATTAAAAAAAGATTCCTTTTCCTAAGTAATTTACTCAACATATCTTACTAATTGTATTACAAAGACCACTGTCATCAAATTTCAGTTCCCCTCGCAGTACTGTAAGTCACAGACGAGCCTGTCTGGCTGGCAGAAATATTTTCCTAGTTAGATGAGACTTGCTGGAATCTAAAAAAGTTATCTGACCTTTTCTATAATTCTGCAGTTGTATTAGGTTCTCAAATGTGACATAAGCATTATGAAACTAATCCCAGAGCCTTAACACAAGTAAAACTTCCAAGGATCCTGAGGTATATTTTGTGCTAATCCCATAAATACTGTTCTTGAACTCCTATTCTTTTTCAGACATATACTATCCATATCACACAAACTGCAACATAAAAAAAAAAAACACGATTGGACATATCCCGGCTGTCCCTTCACATTCTATTCAAGTTTTCACTAATGTCAGCAGAGAATTTTGCCTGGAATCAGTATTTTACTGATTTCTATTTGCTTCCTATGCAGTCCCACACTTCCACCATGTGTGTAGACAGTTCTTTGCACTTCAAACTCCCTGCAGGCCACCCTCTTTTGAGGGACATTGCATACCCGTCTTCTGGGCTATTACAGAAACAGGAACTGGTTACTTTCTCAATAATATCATTCCAATAGTTCTTCATTAAATTAACAGCTTTCTTCCTAGCATAGTTTGAAAGCATTTACATTGCTGTGTTGTTTTCTAATCCGGATAGTAGGAACTGCTCCAGCTTGGACATCCTCCATCTTATATACTATCTTAGAGCAAATGATATCATTACTTCAGCTTGAGACAAAGTAGAAATTGCTGCAGTATTAACTTCTTTATCCATGGATTATTATTAATTTTTAACCTCTTTGCTAAGAATAGTAAGAGTCATACATGTTTTTGGGAGGAAAGTTGGTACATTACTAGGAGTGAGATAGGAGCAGAATACTATGATGAGGAAGTACCCTCTACAACAAAACTAACTCTCAGAAAGGTGACCTTTGAAAACTGCTTCTGTCAAGATAGAGAAAGGAGAAAAGAATTTGTAAATGCTGTTCACTCCAGATTGAAGCAGGCTTTTTAAGAGGAACATCCTACTTTACAGGGACAAAAGTCAGGAAACCAGTAGCAACATCAACCAAAGACACTTTAAAATAATAAGCAAAAAAACTTACGCTTTCAAGACAGAAAGAAACACCAACATTTTAAACACATAAAGCAACATGTGCATGCAAAAGCCCCATTCAGTGGTCTCACTGTTGAAGGGCAGGCAGAATGTGTTGCCCAGCTTATCTTTCTCTCTCAAATTCTGAGAGCTTATTTATAGCTGAAAGTTTGCTTCCTCTGTAAAATAATAATTCTTTTCAGAATTCACACCAAAAATCCTTTGCAAGCTTAGTGAAAGATTTCTCACTAGCAAGCAAATGAGTTTCACAGGGAGATAAAAGCATAAAGTGTGCTAGCTTGCACAGTGTTCTTATATGCCCCTTCCCCTACCCCTCCACATACACAAACATTTTTCTGCAGTGTTATTTAGTGCCCTGTGGTGCTGAATGCTGTAGGCTGATTGAAAAAAATGGTGAAAAGTTGTCACAGAAAGCAGAACTAAATGACTAAATGACCTTTTGGTGACGTGCCACCAGAAGACAATGAATAAGAAAACACATGCAATCTGAAAGGTTTTTTAAAATTTACTGAAATTGATTTACATTACACAGTTTTAGATTTTAAATCCTACCATTTTATTCAGAGATTTGTGTATCAGCTTCCAGGAGAAAGAATCTGTAACCAGAAGTTCTAGTAAAAAGAAACCTCTTGAAAACATCCAATTCAGAATAAAATTATATATGTTTAATTGGGCTTAATTATATTTTGCAGTATACTAGAGTAGAATACAATTTTTCATATTTTTAAAAAGGGATTTTCTTTTTGTTTTGTTTCTTTAAAAAATCCAGTACTTCACATTTTTAAATGAATGAAATAATGAATTGCAAAGGGAGAAAACTCAGTGAAGCATGAGACCATTTAGCAAAATATTTATATTTTCTCACAGATCCTTGTTTCTCTGGAAAGGCTGAGTATAAATGTGACATTTTAAAATATATGACTGCAGTAAAAATTAAATCAATCATAAGTCTTTTCTCACTTAGTAATGAAATGTAATGTTTATCTTCATTCTCATTTAAAGAGGTCTTGTCTCTGTAATTCTTGGCTTTGAGTCTGACCTTCCTACTTTTTTCCAAGCAATTAACCTTTTTCCTACTTACATCTGGCCCAGACAGGGATCCATTATTCTATAATAAATACATATTTCAATAAAGTCAATAGCCCATTTTCCATTATTGATATGTCAGTATTGTTTGCAGATCAAAGTTTATACACTTTACAACAATTTCAAATAAACATATAAACTATAGTCTGGAGCTATATAGACCTAGCAGTATTTTCTTCGGCTATGGCTTCTAGCTAAGACAATTGATTAAACAAGAACAGAAATTAGTGAATTCTGTGTACTTGCAGAATAGATTAAGCACTTACGAATACAAAAATTTCAGTTTGTGTTGTTCATAGTTTTTGAACTTGCATTCTTCCCACTTATACACATCTACTACCTGCCTAAAGACAATGCTCTTACATGCTTTTCATCAATCTTACAGTGTCATGGGGAAAAATAGAACACAATTTAGGTCAGCCCAGAGCAGAAGCAGTTTATTACTGTAGGAGAGAACACAGAGCAGCAGTGTCAGGTTCTACAGACAGGAACTCTGCCCAAGTGTGTTGAGGGTGTATATCACCTTCAGGTTATGCAGCCCTCCTTCACTAAACTGTGTCAGATAAGCAAGCTAAGGGAAATAGACACTGAAACCTCTCAGATAAGACAGTGTGACAGTGATCTACTAGATGGTATTGACTAGCAAGGCCATCAGCTGCAATTGCTTCTTAACCAAAGAGGCCTAGAAAGGCATTAATTATTCAGCTTTCACAATGGAAATGTGATTTTGACCACTCTGATGTGTATGAAAGTCAGAAGAAAGAGGAGAGGTTATAAGCATTGATTCTGACCTATTGAATACTGCAGTCCTCATATTTCCAGCAGTAAAGCCAGATCTTCACAGCACCTATTCAGCCAGTGCCAGTCTTTTGAAATAAGAACGGCCCATAATCACACTGTTCCCAAGACCTAGAATGTGCCTCCTATGCAGGTCAGGTTCATGAACAAGGGAGAATGCTTTCTTTTCATACAGAAGTCATCTGAAACAGTAAAACAGTTTCTGGAAAGGCAACACCAAATAACAGAGGCATCCTGTGCATTCTCCTCAAAATAACATCTAGTTCTAGCAATCCTATGTAGTTTGAATAACCATAATTTATGAGCAGAATGAAAAGTGATTAGCCTAGTGCTGGGTTATCCTGATGTGCATAATTCCCTTTTAAGGATTACATTTACTGCAGAGAAAGTTCAATTCTACAAAGTTATTATGGGACAATACAATCAGTTTCCTTCCATTTCAGTATTGGTGTGAAACTGTAGCCTAGTTGTCTAAGAACCAGTCAGAGAAGGTCAAGCTGCTTCCTGCTTGTTTCAAGGTGTGTTGCTTGAACGTGCCTTTTGAATTTAAAAATTCCTCCACTGCACCTGCTTTTTCCTTTTAGGTCTGTGAACTGTATAGGACATCACTCAAAGGTTGCTAGATATTCCAAAATTTGAGTGTGGATTGCTTGTGTACTGCAGCCAATGACCTATGAAAATGCATACCTTTTTGCTTACAAACAGTTATTTTAAGGTTAGTTTACTAAATAAATCAAATTTTTAGCTTCCAGTCATTTGTAGAGGAGAAAAAAAAAAACAAAAACACTTAAAATCTAGACTAACACAAATTCCAAAAGACAAATACAGTGTTAAATCAGATCACCCGTACACACTTATCTTATGGGAGTCCAAATAATTTCATATATCAGTTAATGTGACATTGTCCTCCTTTCTCCTCCCCCCTTTCCCTACCCCCAGACTCACGTGTTATCTTTGGGAACAAATGAAGGAACCATTTAGACAGAAGGGAGCTTATTAATTAAGCAGCTGATCCAATTTCTCAAGGAGTTTGCTTTTAGGGTCCCTATCAAGGAAGCATCACCTGTGAAGTTGGATCTTTGTCCTATCCAGGTGTTACACTATTTCTAATTGGTAATTCTCTCTGTGCACTCCTGTACAATTTCCTTGTATTTTTCTTTTTCTAGGTACAGACTAACAAAGGTACAGGTAAGGAAGAGGCTGTGGCACCACAAAGGAACACACACAAACTCATATGATAACTTCACAACAGGCTTCCGACTGTCTTTCTGTTCTTTTGGAAATATTTCTTCTTACACTTATCTGCACTGTATTTGCAATTTATTAAGGTTCATTTCTTTTTTTGCTAGCTTTAAGATACAACATTTTTGACATAAAAGCATAATGCAAATTCAAGTCTATACAGCAAGATCTCCAATGAAATTATTAGGTAAACTTTTTGATGTTTTCTTTTTCTTCTCAAACACTATTAATGTAGGACCCTATAATATAATGGGTTGACAAAAATAGGCAAGGAAAATTCTTACATAGAAAGGGCACTCAAAAGAGGAAAACTAAATAAGAAAATAATAGTAAAGAAGAAAAAGAGATCATCAACTAACAGTTGCAAGAAAAGTATAAAACATTACAAAGAAATAAAAGACATTCATTTGTGTCACAGCCCTGAGAAGTAACAAATCAAAATTTACTGTTCTACTTTTACTGATTACTGAGTAGCTTAAGAACTCACAAACCTGTTACAGAACCAATTGCATGCTTGTTTAATCATGTTTCACAATTATATTTATCACAAATGCTTCAAAATTTCTCCACCCAAGCAGAAATGCTCCATTACCACATATTCTTGCTAAGGCTTCTGGCAACACGCCCTAGGTTAAATTAGCCTCTAAATACCAACCAATAGATGCAATTATTATTAATTAGAAAACCTCCAAACTTCTTTAAGAACTCTTCATAATTGAGTGCTTCATTCCATTTTGTGGGGTTTTTTTAAGTTATGTTTTGAAGCATAACTTTGTGTTATTTGCTTGAAAATATTACAGACAGAAGAAACACCTTCCAACAACTTATCTGTTATTTTATTCTTCCATTAAAACACTCCAGGGTGCCTATTACTATATGATATCAGCATGCATAGTAAACTCAGTGTAGGTGAGCTGTGTTAATATTATGCTTCAACAGCACACCCTGGAGTGTCTTGTTGCATAAATGATGGAAAGGTCAAACATTTGTTCAGTGAAACATGATAGTGTGCTGTAATTCTACACTATAATTCCCTGTTACATCATCCTTAAAAATAATAATAATAATAATAATAATAATAATAATAATAATAATAATAATAATAATAATAATAAAGCAGCTGGAATAAGAATAACAAACAATATGATTCAATCAGCTTTGTTTAAGTGATAACATGCCTCAGCCTTGTAGTTCTCCTTGGGAACTAAGGTTACTTCTCTTGTACATAGTATTAGCATAAATTATGTATTAGTTGAAAATCCTGAAAAATCTCTAGTCAACAATCTGTGTAGACACTGATATCTCTAATTAGAGTTGAAGGACTGAGGCTTGCAAAGGCCGAAATGTTTACTGCAGAATATATTACAGGTTAATGGAGAACAGACTTGTATTAGGAAAAATAGAATTTTATTATTACTGTCCCCTTACACATCTCAGCTGCTTCAGCACAGGGCATTTCATCCTGACAATCTCTTTAGACAATGGCAAGCTACTTGGAGTAGGGTGGAAGAAACTGCAGCTAAGATGTATGTGGCATGACTGTTCCATAAACAACTACATACTTGTGATACTCAGAATTGTTAGGCTAGTAGTGACATCTACTACTAGCATAGGCATCCATCCAAAAGGATGATTTTTCCCGATTGCTACCTCTTCTTACTGTGACTTTCATTAATTCAGACAACTATTCTGTCATATAGCTGTTACATATACACCACAAAGACTGAGAAAATTACAATTCCTCCTAAACAGCACCTCATCTTT
Source organism: Coturnix japonica (assembly GCF_054131305.1). Lineage (NCBI taxonomy): Eukaryota > Metazoa > Chordata > Aves > Galliformes > Phasianidae > Coturnix > Coturnix japonica. Next base: position 81,505,539 of record NC_140664.1, read on the forward strand.
GACTCAGATTCAAAAACATTTGACTGATCCTACAAGGATGTACTGAGGAAAACTAAATACAGATTTTGAAAGCAGAGTATTGTTTTGCTCAAAGTAAAATCTCAATTTTTCTTTGACCACAGTTGTCATCCCAGAAAGAAAAGAAAAAACAAAAAAACAGGTTACTTCAAAAAGTACCCAATGTTATCCACTGTGTGATACTAAGGCTATCTATAAATTATCTATTTTTCCTGCAGCCATAGGAGTAAGTGTGCTAAGAAGCCCTGCAGTATTCCCTGTACCACTCAAAAATTCCCAGAAGGCTCCTAAAAATGGGTGTAGGCACAAGCTGCTTTCCAAACATAAGTGCAACAGCCATTACTTTAGCAATATCACCTCAGTTTGTCCTTTAAGATACCTCTGAAGTCTGAATGTCACTAAAAGAAAGACCACCATCAAATTAAACAAATTAAATAAACATATACAACCAAAGCTTTTGTCCGCCATCTTCCTGGCATTGTCCCCTCTCAAAAGCCCTATCAGTCCTGAACTCTATTGCTGATAGTTTCTTTTGTTATTGTCTATGGTAGACAGAAGAGCAGATCACAATGAAAATACTGAAGTTTCATCATGAAGAGTACTCCCAAGCCTGCATGCAGGAATATGTGCAATAGTGAAGTTTTCTCTTCCCTACAGCAAGTTCCCTTTGTGAGTTAAAATTGACCCAAATTCTGATGTATTATTTAAAATGAAAGGAGAAAGCCTCTTTCAGAGTTAAACAGTGACAAAGAGCTATTGTGGACGCAGATGTACTTTAGTAGCAATAACACAGTCTTCTGGGTAATTACAATAAACAGCAATAATGATGACATCAGCAAATTTTGAAGCGTAAAACTTATTTGAAAGTGTTGATTTTTTTTTTTTTTTGTGTGTGTGTGCGTGTGTGTGTGTGAATATAAAAGTGGGCCCAGTAAGGCAGACCTCTTTCACCCTTAATTTTTAAATTTAACTTAAAATATTATTTAATTTAATCCAAGAATCTTCTTCAATCAGATTAGTTTTAAAAGTCCACATTTCTTTCAGTAGCACTAACTTTACTGTCTTATATTTGTACACTGCTATTATTTCTTTCATTAATCATTTTGCTGTTTGTCTCCACAAGCAATCACACTAAATGTAAATACATAAGTTAAAAAAATAGTTTCTACATGTATGTGAAAACTACATTTTCACATACCTCGCTGACTATTGTATTTTTTCCAACTACAAGTTGAGACTTTCAACATACACTGAGAAAGAACACAATTCAAATGCTGCTGCAATAGATTACCAGCATCAATTTAAAAAAGACTATCAATAAAATGTTAGTTCTTTTTCCACACCTAATGAGAAATGTTTCTTGGTATGCAGAGATAAGAAAGATTTCAGTATTCCTCCTAGCTTTTGTGCTCAACCAAGGGTTAGTAAGGCTAGTGTTACCTTTAGATCAACAGAAACCGTATCTTCCCTTCCTCTTTGCCAGCACATTCTCTTCCCACTGCCTAGTTCCTAACAGAAATAAAACCAAATGCGGATGCTTCAAGCATTGTTCAAGAAATCCACCTCATCAACAGTTTTTTCAACTAAAAAAATCATGCATAGCAGTACAATATTTTAATACAAACAAGAAAGTGAATTTCAGAGGGTCGCTGGTCTCTTCTGTTAGCACCACACAGGTACTTTTTTTTTCCTCCACTCTGAAGTTAGAGAGCTTCATGCTTTCAGAAATTTAGCACTAAAACCAATTATGCATTTGTTCTTTAATTATTTCTAGAAATTCCCTATACTTTAACAATCACTAGAGGTCTTTAGGTTGCAAATTCTTCTCATGCAGTGCAATCGCAAGACTACACTGCAAAATAAGCATCCAAAGCAGATTAAAAAACAACAACAAAAAAAACCACCTCCAAATGCTAAAACTTATACACCCCTAAACAAACATTTGGGATTTTTGTAACATTCAAAGCAAGGCAAACCTTTAATCAAATAAGTGCATACTAAAACTCTAAAACTTGGACCAGCTTTAAGTAACCATAACAAATTCCATCTCAGTTCAGAATACCCATGTAACCAACCATGAAGTCTATGATGTCAGAGAAGATTCATATTTGTGACTCACACTGAAAGCAGTTACACTTAATTTCACTGGCAAATCAACAACTGGCAAATGAACAAACAAGTTCATTTAGATATATTAGATTTTATTCGTAAGAAAGTTGGTATCTTCACCAAATTACTAAACTTTCATCCTTTCACAACGAATAACAGTGCCACTAAGAAGCAGAAGGAAGATACAATGTGAGAAAACATTCTGCAGTGATTGAAGAACCAGAAGCAGGCAGTTGGCCTCTTCATTTTTCATTATGCAATCAGTACTGCTCTTCAGATTTTCTTACTTCCAAATCTGTTACCTTTATGCTTCCCCTTCAAGATGCTGATATTGCTTTTATCCTCAATTTATCTGCCTCGTACTTTAGTCTCAAAAGTCTTTTATTTCACCATATCAAATCAAATGATGGTCACTGATGCAGTAATCAGTTTTCTCTATTTCACAGATAATACTGAGAGGGAGAGAAAGGAATTAGAGTTGATGCAAGGACAGAAGAGGCATTCAGCTGCCTTGATTTGCTACCAAAGCCTTCTGCAGTTTTGTTCTAGAGATCAAGTAGTTCAATTCAGAAACAGATATATTTATTGCAGAGGTCTATTTGCCAAAGGCAGACAGCTGGCACCCAAAATATTTCATAAAGGCTACAGATTCAGACCACTGCTTATTATTGTTCTTTTTATCTTTTATCTGAATAAAATTTTTAAATGATGAATACTTCAATACAAAGAGGTTTTCTAAAAAGTATCTTCAGCAATTGACATTTCTTTAAACTGATATGGTAGCTTACAGTTATACTAACAAAAGAACACAGAGAGGTCAAGTAATCACAAAATCACAAGAACTGGAGGGAATCTCAAGAGAACAGCGAGTTCAACCCCTCAAATCAAAACTAAATAATCAAAACAAAATATGTGAGGAAAATATGATTTAATATTTTTGGACATAAAACTCACAAAAAAAAATAGTATTAACTCTTTTAATGTGGGCTGGATATCTCTCAGTAGAAATTGTACTTAACTAAATCTAGATATTTTAGCAGGGTAGGTTTTTGTATTTGCAGTTAAGCCATTAACACACTTGAAATATTCATTTATTCTGACTGTGAAATCTTGAAATTCTTTGCAACATGCAGTTGCATTATGTGGAAATATTTGCTTTGGTCCTCACACATGATGTAGTTTCCTTTCTCTTATCATACAGAACCTAAACAAAATCTTGTTGGGAGGTGAGAAGAAAACAACAACAAAAAAAAGATGTTTGTTCACTACTTATTTATTTGTACAACTATGTTATCATTCAGTATTTGCTACTGTTACACAGCATAACACAGACCAGTACCCACAGATACCTCAACATTTGTATTAGACTGACTTACCTACAGCGTACAAAAAATTTACTCCAAAACAATGTTGTGGTTTTTTTGTTTTTTTTTGTTTTTTTGTTTTTGTTTTTTAAAAAAACTAAGAGATAAATACAAAATTTGTGTCTTAAGAACTCCCTGTAGCATTCAAGCTTCTGAAGAAGCTTTATGAATACACTGGCATTTAATTTATCACCCATAAGATGCCATTAAGCAGAATACTTTCTCTACTAGGATATCACAAAAATGTTTTGTCACAGTCATTGCTATCAGTCAACACAATGCATTAGTGCTCACTTGAAAAGACAAATAGTGCTCAGAAAATCAAATGAGTCTTCAGCATCACTAATGATAGATCAAACTCAGAAGTACTACGTGCATGCTGAATAATATAGCAAAGACATACCAACAAGATAGCAGAGGAACGTAAAGGGAATCTTTCAAAGCCAACTTCTCATATCTGGCAGGGAGCAAACAGATCTCAAGAAAATGAGGCTAATGTATTCCTTGTGTTCTCATATTTTCCTCTGCTCATCATCTTCCTACCCTTCTTGTATGCACTGCAGCACATCCACAACACTACCTGCAGAAACACCGAAGTTATGGTTTGGCTTGGATTCAGCCAAGGTGATCAGAACCCCGCAGGGAGCAGCTGTTTCACCTGTTATGCAAAAAGATATGCCAATGTATTGTACCTACCAAAGACATCCAAAATGACTAACAATGAATTCTCTTTTCAAAACAAAACAACTTTTGGGATTTAGTTTTATATCATCTGATTATTAAACACTAAAGAAGTAATAGTAATAGACATTACTTAGACTCTCACATGAAATACATACATTTCTGCAGAATATCCACCCATCCCTCCCAAAAGGTTTCAGTGTTTACTTTAGTACAGCCAATATATGGAAATCTGCAGGACAAGAAGTTAATTAAAGATAATAACCCAGCCCAAGCTGGAAGAAATTTAAGGAACATTTCAACCTTCCAAATATAGAACACTAACTCATATACTAGTTTGGCATTACTTTGGCATTTTTTTCCTCCCAGAATACAGTAGCTGAGTAAAAAAAGAACTTGTATTTAAAAAAAATGGATTGGTCACTATTTCTTTCAGGTACTGGAATAGGTTCCCCAGGGAGGTGGTTGAATTGCCATCCCTGGTTGTGTTTAAGAGCCGTTTGGATGTGGTACTCAGGGATAGGATTTAGTGTAGGGTTTTTAGAGTTAGGGTTCCAGTTAGGTTGCAGTTGGACTTGATGATCTTCAAGGTCTTTTCCAACCTGGGTAATTCTATGATTCTTTTCATTTTCTAAAGTTTTCCTTCAACTTTATTTTAATACAACACAGTAGAGAATGTCAATAACAGATATAGTTCCTTTAAACCAATATTAAATTACCCAAAGAAAAACAAATTTCACAAACCAGTAAATAAATAATTACTTGCTCTTTTCCATGGACTGCAGCTCTCCAAGTACACTAAAGAAGAGGACCTCCAAGAAGAAATTCTTATATGGCAGCCAACCCTTAAATAAGGATAGGAAGGGGTGGAGTCAGGCTCCATCCTTTCCAATCACACATGTGATTTGTTTCCACCTGTGCTCCCAGGGCTGGCCGTGTCCCTTCACCTGATACTCAATCACTGGTTCCGGCTGTGACTTAACAGTTGCCATACAAATGTCTAAATAGGAATTTTAAGAATATGCCATGTAGACTAAACATACTCTCTTTATTTTCTGATTTTTTTATAGAAGCTTCTGACATCCTTACTTGAGTTGCTTTAAAGAAAACAAGTGGGAAAGGCTTTCCTTTCTAAAAACTCTCCAGACACTAGAAGTGCAGTTGCTTGAGCTTGGTGCAACTAAAATCAGGAATCCTGGTGTCAAAGAATGCTGAATAAATAGCATCTCATCCTTAGTCACATTAGTGATTAAATAATTTTGCTTCAGAATCACTTTATCAGAAGTCATGAAAAGCTGTATAATTGATGTGTATTTATAATATTAATTTAAGAATTGGGCAGCAGAAAATAAATTTTTTAAAAAAAGAAAACAGTACACCAGCTTGAAGTGAACAGAACTTGAATATGTTAATGCCCGAAGTCTTCATTTACAGTGGCTCTCTGTTCTTAAAGAATCCATTTTTGATCCTATTAATTTTTAAATAGCTTGAAGATTTCAATCAACATTAGTTAAAATACATGATAGGATAAAACTGAATAGCTGAGAAAAGACTACTACAGTTTATTGTAATTTTTAGATCACTGCAGAGACGCAAGCAAATCCTACATGCAGTTCTTTTCATTAGACTGACTAGAATTTATGAAGTTTATTTAGAGTCAAGCTTAGAGACCCTTGGCAGAATGAAGACTAAGTCTGGACCACAGAACTTATACTATTTCCTACTTCTCTTCACCTTTCCTGTCTGAATTGAGGACAAAGGAAATTAATTACATCTGTCAGCTCACTCATTTCTGATGTAACTTACTGTAATTAGTTGATCGTGATTTTCTGTCCCAGGTCTATACCAGGTAGTTTCTTGGCTAAGCATTGTGCACTCATGAAGTACAAGCAGATTCCGTATGATTTAAACATTGCTTCTGTTGAACCAAGGCATAAACACACACATTTGGAATGACTGTACTTAAGCTTTTGTTAACACTGTAATACCATTAAGCATTCGTAATAGTCAACCACAAACAGGCAGTCTTATAGTACAGCTGTTCAAACAGGGTACAGGAAAGCATATTCATTGTAAAATCAGTAAGATGAAAACCAAAGATAAATGGCAGGAAAAGCATGGTAAAACCAAAATGATCTTTCAATAGAGTGTCTGGTACAACTACAGTGACCCTGCAGAGCAAGCAAGAAAAGTGACTGACAAAACTTGAATGACTCTTAGTACATAGAAATTTTTTGGACCATGTCAGAAGCAAATGAGTACCCCATTTTCCCCTGGGGAGGAAACTGAGGACAACAAGATAGTGAAAACGGAAAGATGGCAAAGACAGTAGTCCACTGCAGTTCCTTCAATGAGGAAGTAACTCAAGCCTCATTATTTTGACCTCTGCAGCTAAGACAAGCTAGCACCACAGTTATCAGTTGTATCTTTCTGACATAAGTTCTCTGGTACAGAATACTCACAGGTAACTGCAGGCAAACTTTTAAATGACTAATAGTTTTCTCTGCTGAGTCAAATCAGTGGGTAATAAGCAAGAACTAATCATTAGCAACATGTATTGTTAACAAATGTTCTAAGACAGTATTGTTTCAAAATTTGAAACTCACCTGATTTGTCTTTTAAACACTGAAGAGTGATTCCTGGTGCTTGTACAGATTAACATTTATGCCTGCAGTTGCAAACATTTCAGTAATAATAATATTATCCTGTAAAATGCAGCAGAGATGTTAGAAGAAATAAAATACATTCATTCTCTTAACATTAAATATTCAATGTATGCTCTGGTTCTCTGACAAGCAAACCTCATTGCAGCCCTAGGACACTGAGAAATACAGATATTTATTTAGCTAAGGGAGCAAGAGGAGGTCTCATCCTTAAGGAAGAGGATGTGCCACCTGTACCACCAAATACTTAAATCTTAGCACAGATTTTCAGTTGTTGTCTGTCTTTCTCTACCATTACACAAGGTGTAAGGCTATTAGGGATCCTTACAACAGATCTTGCTGCACTGTCTGAAAATCTACTTACAGAACTTCTTTTAGTGAGTAAATGGTACTTTGATGTTCTCTTTTTGAGCATGATTCCATTCTCAGATGGGAATTCTAAAGTAGTGTCACATGTAGAAGGCATAAATTTAGAGAAAGGATAGGAAAACTAGCGTAGGATAGATAAAGCTGACTAAAGTTAGAACTTTATTTAAAATTTACTCTACTTTTACTCTACTCATGTCTCTATTCCTTAGAACCACTGTGGAATCATTCCAGGAACCATATATAAAGGAAAAATCATTTTGCCATTATTTTGTGATTATATTTAGCATCCCATAAATAAAAGGATCATGTACTTCGTTGAAGTGGTAACATTAGATGTTAGCAAGAATGACTTACACTTAGCCTAAGGAACTTAAATTCATATTTTTTACATTATTTTGCTTGTTTTTTAACTTGTCTTCCATCTACAAGGAGCAAACATAGACATAGAATTATCCCTATCTCTTCTTGGTATTTATTGCCAGATCAATACAATCTTGTATGTGCTGCAGTCCTCACAGGAGTTGGTCTTCAAATGTTTGTGCAAATACTAACAGTATTTTGTCCTTGTTATAGCAGAACAGATCATCTAATGAAATGTCTTACAGTCATTTCAGGCCTGTGTCCTCCAGTACATGTTCTCCTTACATGCACACTTTAATGTTCAAACCTGTTTTCTTCATTTACCAACACTGCAAAGATAGCTTCCCTTTACTGAGCCTCTAGAAACCAGATGTAGTGAGGGGTGGGTTGTTTTTTTTTTTGTTTGTTTGTTTGTTTTAATTTTTATTTTTTTATTTATTTTTTATTTTTTTGAAAGGCATACATGAAGGCCCTATGTGAAGTTTCCGAGCCTTTACTACTATTCTTTCTTCTTTATCTCTAATCAAATATGTGAACTACTGATGTAAAAAGCTGTTTGCTCACTTGCTCCAGTATCTCCAAATAACTGGTATCCAGAGCAATAATAGATAAACATTTTTATTTGAGCTCATGTTATCTAAGAAATGCATATGAAGTTTTAGAACTGTCACAGATAAATGAAATGCATAACAACTGTTATAGCTAAAAAACTAAACGTAAGCTAAATTTACATTGATATTTCATACATCTTAAATTATATAAAGATAATTTCTATCCTAAATACATGAAGAGTCTGCAAAGATAACATAAAGCAAACACTCTTACCTGAAGAGTCAGGAAACAAAAGGGGTTTAAAATTATGTGGGTCAGATTTTACCACCTGACCTCAGTAGCCATATCCTTCAAAATAAAAGGGGAGGATGATGTAAATTTATCAAGTCCAACAGAATAATCTAAAATAAATAGGTAATTTACACATAATGAAACTGGTAAGGAATGGAAAGTACATTCAAGGAAAATAATCTGACAGTGTCCAGATATGATTTTCCAAAGCAGCAAATTTCTACAAGCTGTAATATTATGTTTACAGGGAATACATGGAAAGTCACATGCAATCTTACATCTGGAGTGTCATACAGCAAGCAGGCCCAGCAACAGCAGTAGAAAATAAAAACTGTATGCTGAATTTTAGGATCTTTGAAGTTGTTTAGGAATCTGAACACAGAGACCAATAAAGATAAGCAATCTTCTACCAAGGACGCTTGAGGGGTCTGTCCAGAGAACATATGTAACTGGTGGAAAAGTGGTTCTTTGATGGGATGAGAGGAATCTGACCATGGTTTCACATGAAAAAATACAATGCAGTAATGTCAGTAAAGGCAACATTCTCAGCCACTAAGTCATTTCTGTGATTTTCTGGTATCTAAAAGTGTACAAGTTTTTCAATCGAGGGTGCACTCGATTCCATAGTAGCATTTTCATTTTTAGCTACTGAGGAAGCAGTTATATTTGTCTCTTCTGTAGACAACTGTGAAGCTATAAACTTTCTTGCATGGAAAAGCTTTGAATGATTTAACTTTTAAGAAGTTTCAGGCACCAGTGATCATAAAAATACCCCTGCCTAGTCATGCTGGTATTCAGATTTACTGCAAGGTTAAAAGAGAATCATGCTATGAGCCCCCTCCCAAAACTCAGTTTTCTGTAAGAAAAGAAGAAAAATATGTTTGTAGTTATCTACCTGTCTGTGAAAGTCTAGGCCAAAATAAGCAGTCTAGTTTAGGTCTTGCTGTCCTGCCTCAATCAAACTTATAGTTCATTTTGTAATTACCACCTTCTTTTAGTCAAGGCTAGTGGGGAAAATATTAACAAATTGCATGTAATCTCATGACATGATGTGACTCAAACATGCCATTTCTGTTAACTCACATCTTAGTAAACTGAGTAATCTGTCAGTTTGTAAGTCTGTGTAAAATTTAATAGTATAGAGGTGTCCTGTTTGCATACATAGAATCTGTGAGATGCTAACTTCATGTAGTTCAACCCTTTCAATTTTGATGACTTATGGTTATCTCTCTATAAATTAGCTGGCTCATTCTTGCATACATATATATTTTTCCTGATTCTCAATTGCCTTATTTTGCAATCACTTTGAATTATAGCATTAATTATTGAATTAATTACTACTGAGTTTCAGTGGTAGCAATATTGCTCAAAATGCTCTGTGCCAGAACGATTATATGGTTTAACAGGAAGTCATGCTGAAGGAAGTGCTAAAACTTTTTCATCATTTTTGTTATAGTAGGTCAAGCTGAGGCTTCTAGAGGGCATGACCTCATTGCAGCCTTTCAGTACCTGAAGGGAACCTATATCCAGGAGGGGAGTAAACTCTTCAAAAGGGCTGATAATACCAGGACAAGGGGAAATGGATTTAAGTTGAAAGAGGGCAGATTTAGCTTGGATGTTAGGGGAAAGTGCTTTACTAGGAGAGTGGTGAGGTCCTGGAACAGGCTGCCCAGGGAGGCTGTGGATGCCCCATCCTTGGAGGTGTTCAAGTCCAGGTTGGATGGGGCCCTGAGCAAACTGATCTAGTAAATCTGGAAGTTTGGTGGCCCTGCTAGGCAGAGGGGTTGGAACTTCATGATCCTTGAGGTCCCTTCCAACCCAGGTTATTCTGTGATTCTGTGACTCTGTGAAAAGAACAATTTAAAAAAATTGATTTTTTGGACTGGATTGTCCCATCCCAAGCATATAATTTGGCACTTACTCTTGTACAGCTTCATGCAGTTGGTGAATACACAGCCCTCACATTTTGCAAGACATCTCTACAAGGTCTCCCTACTCTTGAAGGAGTCAACAGCTCCTTCAGTTTAGTAGTGTCCTCAAACTTAGCATACAGTGGAGTCCTGCACCCACACAGTATCTTCAGATCAAGCCTGTCTTTTACAGATCAAAGACTCGATCCTATACTGAGGGGTGTGATTTAAAAGGCTTAAAGAACATCACTGATCCTGTTAGCCTACTTGCTAGATTTCTAAGATATCAAATAAAAGCATAAGAACCAAACAGAGCTTACACATCTCTTGTTTATGCTATCAACAACACGGACTTACTGTCTTTTTCTAGTTGGACCTACAGTATAGCCTCTGGGAGGTTGCTTACATCTCAGAGCATCACCTGGGTACTCAGCTATTTCTTTTTTTTTTTTTTTTTTCAGAAGCCATGCTATTGAAATCACAAAGCATCTGCATTGCTTGGAAAACTGATTCTGCCCTCCCTTCTTCCCCTCCCAGATGAAACAAAACACAAACAAGAAAAATACACCAAAACACCACCAAAACTATAACTACACTTTAATAACTTCCCTTCTCTACCAGAGACTGAAGATGAAGACACAGATCACTCCCCCCACCAACCCTGCCACCCTCACCCCCCAAAAAAGCACACCTGCTACCCTATTGATTTCATAAAATAATACTGTATTGTTAATTAGGAACTGACAGCAGCTTTAGCAATGGTGATGAATAGAAAATGTTAAAAAGAAAGGACCAAAGGTGAAGGGTGAACTTGAAAATATAAGGGGAAAAAAAGCATCCAAAAATTTAAACTAGGAACTATATTTTTACATGCAATTAAAGAAATCTGTACACAAATTAATAGTCCTGGACAGCTTGCTCGCTGATAGACACCGAGAGGAAATTGTAGAGGTAGCTGAGAACTGAAGATCAGAAGTCACATTTCTATCATCTATACATTTGGAGAAGAATGTAAGGTACGACCTGCTTCCTGTAAAATAAAGTAAAAATCTTCCATGGACAGTAGCATTTGTCTTTGGTCATTAAATGAATGGGATAAAATTGAGATTGAGCTTTGATTCATTGTGGCATCTAGTTCTTCAAGCCTATGTGCTAACCCTTGTGTGTCTGACCAACCACTTGGTAAGGGCCAATAACTGCAGGCGTACACCAGTATGGTGAGCAGCAAAGTGGCATTTATTGTAGCAACATGTCTATTCTTATAGTCCCCTAGTACATTCGGCAATCCCCGACTGGTCTGAGATATAATCTCATATACTGATTGGGGGGCTCAAGCAACACTCCACATCTGCAGTCTCCTTAATGATCTTTCCTCCATTGTTCTATTTCTTGATCAGCTCCCCAAAACTTGTTTACTACTTCTTCAAGGTCATACTGACCTTGTTCTAAGCATAGCTCCATATTCAAGCAAGCACATGCATATAGGGGCAATAGGGAGAACTATCCCGTACAACCAGGTCCGCGCAATCGCCTACTGCAACAATGCACATCGTATACTGTCTACTTGGAAATATAAGTCTCATCACTACAGACTATAGGAGACGTACCAAACACAGAAAGATTAAATAATACTGGGCATTCAGTGTAACAGGCCTCTGTGAATAGTTTCCCTTCAGATCTCAAAGGGTAAAAAGTCTCTGTAGCAGTGCTATTCAGCCTCTACAGCAGAACATTTCAAAAAAAAAAAAATCACCTGGAATGTTAAAATAGCTTAATTTCTTTGACATTTCCTATTTTTCAGGATATATACATACATATATACACACAGAAAAGGAGCATGCTTTGCCTTGTTCTCCCTACTTGCTTCCTTCACACAGCATGGGAAACTTGCATTTGCTCTAATAACCACTAGATGACAACAGAGAATAACAATCTAACCTTGCTTCCAATTTTAAATGAGATGCAGAGAAATAGATTTTTAAAGATTTTTATATTGATATATGCTTAAGCAAATGTATATTATTCGACGCCATACAAAATCCAATCCAGACTAAAATCCAATCAACTTAATGCATTAGAAGAATAGTAATAATCCTCCACACACAAACACTTCCAAGTTCCCACATGCACATGTAGCTAGCAATGTTCAAAATACAATTTTTTAGGTATTATCTAAGCTGCCAAAAGATGTTAAAACAAGCTGATCTTCTCTGCCTGGATGACAAATGAATCAGTATGAAAGCTTACATATTAAATGGTAAGAAAAATGCTTGGATAACTCTTCCTTTCCATTCATTAAGATCTGTGTAGTAAAAGCCAATGAGAAGCACTGTAGCAGATTTGCCATGACCTACATAGCACCTGCAAATGGGACAGTATCACTTCTCATGCTTTCTTTTTTTGATCAGCTTGCTTCTTTGCAGTACATATGTGTCTTGCTAGAGTACCTTTGTCTATTCTGAATTGAGAGGTACAACTGAAGCTTTTCCATACTTCTTTGCTAATCAGGGAAGCTGGAAGGAAGAGAATGTTCCTACTGTGAAGGAAAAAAAAATAAAGAAAAAAAATGTTGATAACTCCTTCATTCTGACAGGAAAGGGGAAATTCAAGCTTGCACAGCCAAGAACTAGAAAATTAATAACCTTTTTTCCCTTTGAATCTCACTGACCTAAATATCAAGATGAGCACATACCCTGATGACAACCTTTCTCTCACAGATGCACCAGAAAGAAAAACATACCTGCAGGAAACTTAACAGATAACAAATCCTTCCAGATCCTGCTGATGTCAATTGTTTATCAGTGCAAGTTAGGAAGACACAAAACCCACATAGTATACATCCTAGTTTTAATCTCCCCCCAGACATTGAAGACTTCTTTTTAGAGCATTCAGATTCTAAACAAAATATTCCTTCCCAGAACAGACCAACTTTCAGACAGGAAAACCTGTCAGTATTTTATTACTCCTAGAGCTATTTTTAAATGCAGTTACCAAACCAGTAACCTACTCTGTTCAACTTCTGAAATTGGCATTATATCTTTGGTAGCCAAATTATTCAAACCATATCTATTTCGAAGAAGAGTTTATTGACATTGCTGAGATCCAAATAATTTAAATCTTATTCAATTGTTCAAAAATGCACTGGTATTTTATTCTCACTTTTAGCTGTAAAAGCACTAGCATACATACACATGCTTTCAATTTACTGCTTATACTCGTCCCCTCAAAATTACCAATTTTTTTTCCCTCCCCACACCCCTTCCCCTACTACCTAAATAGAGCTTACTAGGAATAGCAGACTGTTAAGTAAACATCACTTTCAAACAATGAGGGAATATTTAAGAACTGGATTTCTTCTGGACTTCTAAGGGTCAGATGCAGTATCGTAGGAAGTGCAAACAATGAACTTGAAAATATACCCCTCTATTGCTGTTTCACACTAATGGCTAGCCAGACTCCATACCATTCTCTCACCCACTCCTGAAAAGGAGAAAAAAGGATGAAAAAGGATTCATGAGTTGAGACAAGGACAGGGAGATGATTCACCAATTACTTTCATGGACAAAACAAACTTGAAGTAGGGAGATAAATGTAACTTCTGCCTTTCACTAACAGACCAGAGCAGTGAAAGCTAAAAGCAAACAAAAAACACTTTGCTCCCCATCCACTCTCTCCTATCTCCTCTCCCCAGACAGCTCAAAGGAATGGAGAAAAACAAAGAAGTCAGTCCATAACGTTCTATCACTTCATCATTGTCTCTACTCCCAGTGGGTCCCTCCCATGACTGACGTCTTTCCCAAACTGATCTCAAATGGGCTTCCCACGGACTACAGCTTACCCAGCACTGCTCCTCACAGCTCCCAATAGAGTGTAGCTGAGGACTGCTTCTGCAGTGGTATCCGTGGGTGCAGCGTTTGAGGCACAGACTCAGATGTGAACGATCCAAATCGTTTATTACAAGTTCTCACATCCCTTATATACCTTCACAAGTTGTTATTTTCTAACTTTCCCATCCACCCTTACAACTTTCCCAACCACCTTTACATGTCAACAAAGTATTCTACAAAACACTTTTCAACTGTCCATGCAGGCACATATCCAGTCAGAGCTGTGAGACTCTTCTTCTCCTTGCAGAGGTGTCCTTGGTTCTCATGCTGTTTATCTTGCTCCACAGCTGCTGCTCTGAACAGCTTTTCTTGTATTCCCACATGTGGCCTGTGCCTTCTTCAGGCCTTATCCACAGATGCACCGTGGCTCCTCAGTGACTGGGGGGGGCAGAGATCTGCTCCGTGAGTTGCCTGTGGGCTGCAGGAATACAGCCTGCTGCTCCATGGGACAATCTTGAGCGGCAAGGAGATGCTGATGTGTGCCTGGAGCTCCTCCTGCACTAACCTTGGTGCCTAAAGGACTGTTTCTCATTGATTCTCTCAGTTGTTCCTAAATCTTCTCTCCCCAAGTACAACCAGCATCATTCAGGGTTCAGCTCTGGCAGCAGCTGGTCTATTCTGGAGCAGATGAAGGTTGATGTGAGGTAGTGTTGGGTTCTGTCCACGGAATGACACCCACAGCCCCCCTACTATCAAAATACGGACATATTAAGTACCATATGCTGAGTTCTTGTATCAAGTCTTCCATTTTTGTTTTTCTTTAATTTTTTTGGAGCAGCAACATCTGCAAGCAGGGAAGCATCATCACAATTCTACTACAGCTACCAGTAAAACAAACAAACCACACTTAACCTAGAATAAACAAAACAAAATGAGAATGTTGCAAATTTACTGAACTACTATTTTATTTCCTTTCATCTTTCCAAGTACTTTGTTCTAAGAAAGTTTAAAAACAGATAAAAGTAACTAAAGGGGAAAAGCAAACAGAACTGATGGCAAGGAAGATCATAATGAAAGACTGAAAGATCTTTTTGCTTTCTAAACTTCTAACAAGTATTTTCAAGTTGGAATTAGCAGTTGAATGGGTACCCTGTATTTTCTCTTTCTGTCTTGCTTTTAATAACTACTTCAAAGTCCCAGTCATCTATTATGACTTTGAAAGCAGCCTAGTTGTTCCAATAACTCACTAGCATTTTGTTATCTAATGACTTTAATGAACGACTCTCCTATCCTGTCATGTCCCATTCTGATCTCACAACTGTGGGTCTTCTGGTCTTGAGTCTATTTTAATTTTGATAATTAAAAAAGATAAAAGAGAGACAACATGAAAATCAAGTGATTTGCAATGACATACTATAAAGTGATTTTATATGCATTTGGAAAACACTGTGGTGCAAATTATTTCAAATTAATACAAAGTATCAGATTTTGACAGCTTGGGCTAAAATGTGTGAGAGAAAAAATCTGTCAGTTTTGAACTTCCTCGGTTAAGAAGACAATTTCAGTAGTGCTGTAACAGAGTGTCTTTTAAAAACAGTTCAAGACACCTTCTGGTGCATTGGGTTTCTGCACCTCAAATTTACTTGCACCAGAAGTTAAAGAAAAGCAGAAAATTTACACTAGCATGATTTAAAATTCAGTTGCTCTTCATTAACTCTCATACTAGAGCGCAGTTGGTCAGCATGCTGAGAAAATAATATTGGATATACAAATACCTGTGTGTACGTATGTACATGTATGGGAAATTGGTAATCACAGCCTGAACCTTTGATTCATCAGTTGAGGCAAGTGTTGGGTCAGCTGTGGTAGCACAGGTGAGAGTAATTTAGCTGTGCTCCTGGAAGGGGTGGACTCCATCTCCTCTAGACCCCATTTAAGGGCTGACCACCACTAAGGTAGCATCTCTTGGAGATTGCTCCTTGGTGGAGATTGCCTCAGTGGTTCCCAGCAGACTGAAGGTTTCCACACAGGTGAGTTTTTCCTGTAAATAACCTTTTGGGTATTTACAACTATCATCTTTCCATTATTGTCACTGTACAGTGCATATGTATGTACATGTTTGCACACATACTTGTCCAGTAACACATATTCTTGCCATCTTCAGTCACAACCAAAATGGTCATTTTGTTTTTTCCTGTGTTTGTATACAAAAGAAAAAGTAGTGTATTATAAATTTTCTATCCTAACAATAGGAATGAGCACTGTAAATTCTGTCTCCCATTTTACTGTTTCTATTGAAAGAACTAGACTGTAGGGGATTTTGCTTTTGCCATTTACAATTTCTGAATGACCAAGCTGGCAGAGCAACTTTTGTTTTGACTCTTATATATATGCAAGTAATTTCCAGTCTTGTCCAGCATCTTCATCAGTGACCTGGAGGAAGGGATAAAGTCCACCCTCAGCAGGTTTTGCTGGTGATACAGAGCTGGCACACCAGAAGGCTGTGTTACCATTCAACAAAATCTGACAGACTGGAGTGTTGGGTACAGAGGAACAACAGCAAGTGCTGTCTTGCACCTGGGGAAGAATAACCACATGCATCAGTACTGGAGAGGAACTCTGCAGAGAAGAACTTGAAGGTCCTGGTGGACAATAGACTGACTGCAAGCCAGTAGCATGTACTTGTTACAAGGAAGGCCAATGGTATCTTAGTGTGCATAAAAAGGAGCATAGTCAGCAGGTCAATAGAGGTAATCCTCCACAACTACTCTGCCCTGGTGAGGTCACATTTGGATTACTGTGTCCAGTTCTGGGCTCCCCAGTTCAAAAAAGACAGGGATCTCCTAGAAGGAGTCCAGCAGAAGACCACAAAATGGTAAAGGACTGGAATCACAGCCTGAACTTCTGATTGATCACCTGCGGCAAGCGCTGAGTTAGCCACAGGAGCACAGGTGAAGGCAATTAACCTGTGCAACTGGTGGAGCCTGGCTCCACATCTCCTAGACCACATTTAATGACTGGCTGCCACTGAGGAAGGATCTCTTTCTGGAGGGTCCTCTTTTTGGAGTTTTTCATGTGAGCCTGAGACGTGGGTGAGTGTCTTCATTTATCTTCAGTTATCCCTTTACAACATGATAATCTTTCTAACTATGCAATCTGTAGGTGCTAACCACATCACTAGACTTTTGTATATTCCTGTATAATGAATAGCTGAGTAAACTGAGTCTGTTTAATCTGGGGAAAAGAAAACTGAGAGGGGATTTGATCAATGTTTATAAGTATCTAAAGGGAGGTAGGAGGCAAATGGGTAAGACCAGGTTCTTCTTGGTTTGTAGTGATCTTACAAGGAGTAACAGTTTAAGATTTGAACACAGGAAGTTCTGTACAAATATGGGGAAGAGCTTCTTTATGATGAGGGTGATGGAGCACCAGAACAGGTTGTCCAGAGAAGTTGTGGGGTCTCCTTCTACAGAGGTACTCAAGACTCAATCAAGTGACAGGAGGAGGAGAAATAGCCTCAAGTTGTGCTAGGAAGGTTTAGGTTAGGTATTCAGAATCACTTTTGTAAAGGAAGGGTTGTTAATTGCTGGAATAGGCTCCCCAGGGAGCTGGTTGAGTCACCATCCCTGGGTGTGTTTGTAAACTGTTTGAATGTGGTGCTCAGGGACATGATTTAGTGGAGGATCGTTAGAGTTTAGGGTAGTATGGTTAGGATGTGGTTGGACTCAATCTTTAAGTTCTTTTCCAACCTGAGCTATGTTATGATTCTGTGACTTGTATGGATTCCTACCTGTGTGACCTATTGTAAGGAACTTGCTTTGGCAGTGGGTTGAACTCAGTGATCTCTTGAGGTCCCTTCCAATCCCTGTGATTCTATGATGTGTGTGTTAACCTAACCACAATGAAATCAGGACAAAGAAATTATTATTTTGATTTCATAGTTATATAGTTTTTTACTATGTAGTTGTATGGTCAAACTGCTAGTTTTTTCATCCATAGCAATTAATTTTATGAGGTAAAATAAGTCTTTCATCAGCAATATGGTACAAAGTAAACTATACTATAAGTGCAGTTACTGAACATGACATGTTGACAGATATAGTGTGAAAATGAAACTTGATGTTTCAAGCATTTCAACTTCATATATTTTGTTCTTTAAACTATTCTATATTAAGCAGTATTATGTTAATACAATTAACATAAAGTGAAATGGTAGCTCTTGGAGTCATGGAATAGATAATTCATAATGTTATTTTACTAACTGGTCTTGGCTATCAGAATAACACACAAATACAACAGTAAAAAATTTTTGTTATACTCATATTCTCATATGTGCATTATGTAATATGCAAACGTGTGTTTCTGATACAAATTCAGAGTAACTTCACATGAATCAAGAAATTTATTCCAACGTATCAGTAGTAGAGGAGCACCATATAGAAGATGCAAATGGATCACAGCAAAACTGTCAACCTGTACAGTACTTATACATAACAACTAATATAAGCTGAGATTATTTTTTTTTTACCTTTATTGCGTTAATGGTCCCAGTGCATATGAATTGCACTGAAGGCAAGATGCTGGAAAGTACTTAAACAAATATTTCCCCCTTATGTTTAGCTTTTCCACCAATTATAGAAGCCTTGAGCTAGCCTACATTACCTGCAGGAAGAAAACCTTTGACAGCTTAGTACGTGTCATATGGAAATGCAATATAGTCATGTAATCAGGAAAAAAGTAAAAACAACAAAAAAAAAACCAACAATCAACTTGTCAAAATAAACTATCTACACAGAGTTAAGGTCTGATAGAATTTCTAAATCAACAAATCCAAATCCTTGCATTGTAAATAAAACTATTTTGGTATCATTGCTCTTCCCAGGATATCTCTTTCTGGGCATAAATTTTGCTTTGTAAAACTGCCTGAAAGTTAGCCCATACATTTGTGCAACTGCTTTACTTTGACAGGACTCTTGATGAATGGTTACATGGATTCCATATGTACCACTCCATAACTAACAAAAGAAAATAAATAGCTTCAGATAACAAATAATGTTATGTTGGACCATTGCTGATCTAATTCTAGTTTGATAAAGTTATTCAGGCAGTTTTTCTTTGCTTTTCCTATCTTAAAAATCTTAAGAAACTTCATTTAAAAAAAAAAAAAAAAAAAGAAAGAAAAACACAAAAGGATGGCATTATCCACGCACTTCTTTCATCCTATTTCTTGATTCAAAAGTAAGATTAGCTTGTTTGGTTTTACTCTCTCTTTTTTATTTAATTTATTTTCTTATTTTCTTATTTAAGGCTCAGTAAAAAATATTTTAAATAAAAGATGAGGAAAAACTAGTTATGAATACACTTGGTTTGTTTCATGATTTCTTACTCATTCCTAAGATACCTATCATTGAGAAATATATAAGGAATGCAACGAAGAAATTGCCTGAACTTTTATAAAGAGCAATATAACAGAGTCTAAATGATCTTCATAGCATAAGATTGGGTGTATATAGGTACACAGGTATGAATATATACTTGAAGCTCTCTATAATGATTGGTACAATATAAAAGGATTCAGTAGTTCAAAATTACACAATATCATGCCAGTTTATCTCATTTCTAAATGAATAAGTCACTGATCACCTGAAACAAGTCTGGAGAAAAATAAACTTAATTTGAGATAGTTACAGACTTTTTTTATTTTCTGCAAAAATGCTGGAATCAACCATTAGGCAAAGAAGGTAGGCCAAGATTTCTGCATCTGTAACCTGTCTTTATGCATAATGAGGTGATAAAAATGTACACTTCAATTTGAACTTTTCTCTTACCCAGTAATATAATAATATGGTGGTGGTGTTGTTTTTTTTTTTTTTAGCTGATAAGTATAGGATTGTCTGGCTCAGAAGGAGCTGTGACAACCATGAAATTGACATCAAAGTATTTAAGAAAATGAAATGCAAACAATTTGAAAGGCATAAGGATTTTCAGCCATTTTTTAAGAACTCTTCTTTGTTTGCTTATGACATCTATAGTTACCAATACAAGTTTTAAAAGTGTCAAGTACACTTCCATGAAAGACTCTTTATAAGTAAAGTCAGCATCTGTGCTGTGCCAATTAAGAAAGGAATTTGTAATGATGAGAAACATAGGGAAAATGCCATATCTGAATTTTTTTAAA
Source organism: Coturnix japonica (assembly GCF_054131305.1). NCBI lineage: Eukaryota > Metazoa > Chordata > Aves > Galliformes > Phasianidae > Coturnix > Coturnix japonica. The sequence continues at coordinate 81,525,861 of NC_140664.1, forward strand.
GTAAATTATAAGTTAGTAAGTAGAGTGGAGTGTACCTGTATCCCATCAAACATTAATAACCACAACAGCTGCAGGAAAACTACTCATCAAGTAAGATCAAAGTCATGATGAATGAAAACAGTTCAGTTCAGATGATATCTCAGGGGAAGTGTATTGATTTGCTCTGTTTTGTGAATCTGTCTACAAGTATAGAAACTTGATAATGTTTAAAGGAAAAAAGAAAAAAAAGGTTGTGAATACAGGTATACAAAAAAATCAAAACTGAATAATAATTAAAAAAAACTGCTAGAAAACTAAAAGAAAAATGAGATTTCTGTCCAAAGCATTTTTGTTTTATCGGTAGTTTGATCTAAAGTAGTTTCTAATTCACATATCAAAAGCAAATAAAAAAAGTAGTTATAGGAAGAAATAGGATAATTAGTAGGGGGGCACTGGAGCATTACTCTGACAATATTAGTATTGTTGCTTATATTTGATTTAAGAAGCTCCCACTAAGGACAAAGTTGATTTTACTGAGTGTTTTCTCCTAGATTTGCATGAGCTGACTTGACGTACTGACTGACAAAAATAGTACAAAAATAAGTTCAAGTTATATACTATAAAACTGTATAGATGATTCCTCTGTGTATAATAAGAGAAGTTTCACCTTAGGAACTCTGAAGCAGAAAAACTTTATACCTGGAATTTGCATTTGGAACTTTTTAGGATCTGTAAGGTAAAGCAAGATGACAAAATGAGAGGTGCTAAAAGACAGGAACAAGGTTGATTACATTTTCATTTGATGCTTTAAAATATAGTTTTAGTTTGTATTAGTGACACATTTGGAATGAGTAAATTGGCCTCTTGATGGATTTTTAGAAAGAAATCTAATGACTCATTTTAAAGGTACTATACACAAAGACTAACTTAAGTAATATTCTACTTTTTTTTTCCCCACCTGTTTGAACTGTAAACCTTTATTTTTCATGTAGCATGAAATGCAATATTTTTAATACATATATATTAAGTATTTTCCTCATACATTTAAATATCATAAAGTAGAGTGTACTGAGATCTAAAATTCTGCATTCAAGGCACTAAATTACTTCCTTCTCTAGAAAGGTTAATGCAGCAGAAATAACAAGCAATTCTCAGTTCTAACAATGTTAGAAGCAGGTTTGGTAAGTCTCCCAGACTTGCAAGAAGAATAGAGAAGCATGGAAAAATTGCAGACCTGTCTATAGCTACCGTAAGGTAAGAAGATATTCCTTCTTTTAGCAGAGGCATTCCCTATGGCAGCTGATAAAATGAAAGAAGTGGCTACTCTTAAACCTTTAAAAATCAAAATACAGTAAAAACAGAAAAAATATAATACATCTTAGCAGATTTCTACTTTAAAAAAAGAGTATATTAATTCCACTGTTCTGTTTCTGCTGTAGGAAGATTTCTCAAACGAGTTCAACTGTTTCTTGAGTTTGGGTGCAAGCTGTGGTGACCTTTCCCTGAGGATTTCTCTTGACAAAATTTATGTGCAAGTGGGAACCTAATCAGAAATCTCTGCTCATATTCTGTTATCCTTCATTTCATCTACAAAAGGTGTGATTATGAATTTCCTTTCTTTGAGATATATACATATAGTCAAACCTAAAATGAAAAAAAAAAAAGTGGAGTTTATAGAGGAAATTTATTCTTTGTTTTTGTTTGTTTTGTTGTTGTTTTAACTAAGAAAGAAGCTGCAGAAATGCAAGGGAGCAAATAACTCCTTAAGCAGAGAGGCAAAGGAAACCAGAATATGAAAATAATTTTCCTTTTAACTTTGAAATGAGATCTCATCAAGAGCAGGAGTGCTGCATGAAGTAGCTAGATCACACAAGGACGTTTCTCATCTGCAAAATTTTCATTAGACATCTTTTACTCTGTTAGGAAAAAGCAAGAAATAAGAACACCTATGAATAAATTCATCTATGAATAACATCAGTGTACACTATTACATCAGTAAGTAAAGCATTCAAGTCTCTTAGTGAATATAACATCCTGGTCTGTCAATCTGTTAAAGGAAAAGTCTGCAAGCAATTTGTTGTAGAAGTAAAAGACAATGTGTAAAGAACTTTTGGCATCGAGACTGAAACACCACTTAAGCAGTCCTTAGAGTGGTTTATAATCAACTGATAACACAAGTTACAGCAATCCAAAGAGTCTATTAAGGATGTCACCGATATGCAGTGAATTTGTTCCTTATTAAGGAAGGACATCACATGCAGCCAATAGAGAAAGTAGAGCTTGGTACACCTTGCTTTACAGTTTGTAAAATTCCACTGGCAGCAGCTGTATCAATTGCACCTTCCACTTGCTGTCAGGAAAACAGGAGGAACTTTCTAGGTGTTCATGATTGCAAAGGCATTAGTTTGAAATGACTAAGATGAGAAATTTCCATAATCAGTGTTTTCTTTACTTGTCAGCTAAATACTGATGTGACTGTATAGAAAAAGTCATTGCTTTATTGCTCTAGAAATGCTGCTTTTGGAATTTGAAAACAGTTCTGAGAAGATAGCAGTTGTTGTAAGCAGTAGTAGGCTAAGTCAAGAATCCATAAACTGTATTTATATGGTTTGGTATTATACGGTACACCAGAGAGATACTTCTGCCCACAACAGTTAGCTCAAATCAATGTTTTGAAGCAATTTTAAAAAGACTTTGGAGAGACTACTGCTTAGGGAAGGAAAAGAGTTAAGTTAAAAACACTAGAGAAGAAAACACAGTCAGCTTTGACTGCTCACTGCAGGACAGAAATGACTTTTTCTTTTTTTTTTTAAATTTTCTCCTAGCTTTCTACTTCCTGTCATCCAGCAAAGAAGTTATTAAAATTTTTGTTCGTTTTATGCCTTCTTCACAATGCAACTGCAGAGTACTCTGGGCCTTGGACAGATGAGTGGTTGCCCTACCTTTAGGTGGGGGAATAAGAGAAAAGGGGTGGGAGGCAGCTGATGATGTTACTGTGTAGAAGTTCCACACCTTCCATGAACACTTGCCAGAACTATGTTTTCTGGATAGTCTGGGGAATGTGTCTTTTCCATCATAAACATTTAAGGAAATAACTGATAAAAACCACTGAGTAGCATCTTTATTTATCTTGAAAGACTATAAGCAGAATTATACACATTTAGTGATTTCCTATCTGAAGATATTAACTATGTCAATACCTGGCCATGTATTTAGTCATTAGAAATATTAGCAATAGAAATTGTTAGAGAAATAAATTTCTTGTTTGATCATAATTAAAAATTTAGTCCAGGTTTTGGAGCATTCAGACAACATTGGAAGAGGAGTAAGAAATCTAGATCTGGATGAACCCACAAGTCAAATTAAATTAATCTGTTAGTAAGACTCTGGATGGCAATAAAAGAATACTATTTTTAACGTGGCTTAGCTTACTGAATTTTGTCATAAATTTATAAGCAAATCTTTGACTTTCAGACACTTTATCCCCTGATATAGGATCAAGACAGAAGTCCAAGGAGCTTCCACTCAATCACTGATAAACTGAGCTGGATTCAGTAACAATATTTAACTCCTCTAGAGAAAATATATCTACTGGCTTTCTTTTAAAAGGGTAGGGGAAGTGTATGCAAATTTATTGAATTGAACACTCTATCCAGTGCCTTTTTAACACATCAGATACATTGTTTCATGCAGTGATTAAGATGATGTTGACTTTTTATCCTCTGGAAATGCTGAGATAACCAGTAGTGAAGATACTCATAGAATACCCAAAGCTGGAAGGGATGTACAGGGATCAAGTCCTACTCCTGTCTCTACGCAAGACTACCCAAAATTCAAACCTTATGTCTGAGAGCACTGTCCAGATGCTTCTTGAACTCTGGCACTTTGGGCTGTGCCCACCATCCTCTTCCTAACACCGAACCTGACCCTTCCCAACACAGCTCCATGCTGGTCCCTTCTGTCCTAAAGGTTAAGAAACAGAGAGACACTCCCAGGATCAGTTACATCAAAAGAAAAAAGCCCTTAACTTCTAGCTTTTCCTCTTGCATTGCTTTTTTAATTGGCCTCTTCAGAATGACAAATGTTTATTTCCTGTATCCAATACCAGATCTGAAATACAAACATTTCTCATTGGTAGCTTTTCCTTCCATCTTACTGGAAATACCTGAATACTGGAGTCCTCTTAGAGGCTAAAAAATTACAGTTTTTTATGTGGTCTATGATGCTGGTTTGCAAGAGATCTGTTTCAGTGGAAGATCACTCTATAGACATCCTCCTAGAGACAGAGTTCCTTTCCAAAGTGCAGTGTAGGCATTGCAAAACTATGGAAATGACTGTCACTAACACCAGAGAAGCAGAAAAAATATTTCTTTAAGGCTTTCAGATAGGTATTCATATGCTATATCTCACCAGCACTTAGGATTGCTGTTTCAGAAAGGGCAGCAGATATTCAAAAGGCTGAAGACACAAAATTTAATGATATCGATATAAAGGACTTCCTACTGAAAGTGTTGTAATTATCTAGCATTCAGAATGCTCTATTTTATTTTTCCTTTTTTTTTTTTTTTTTTTTTCTTATTTTTCCTCTAATTTGAACCAATTAGTGACAAGTAGATCACAGAAACATAGGGGTTGGAAGGGACATCTAGAGATGATCAAGTCCAACTCTCAAGTGATTGAGGCATAGATGAGAGTCATATTTCTACCTGAAGCCTATCTTAAGTTTTATTCCTTTGGAATAGTGCTCAAACAATAACCATGTCTGGCCATGACACTATACTGACTACATAATAATATGTGCTTAAGAAATCACAGTCACAAAGGTTAGAAAAAACTGACAAGATCATCCAGTCCATCTATCCACCTATCACCAATAGTTCTCACTAGACTATGTCTCTCAACACAACTTCCAATTGTTCCTTGAACACATACAGGGTTGGTGACTCCACCACCTCCCTGGGCAGCCCATTCCACTGCCTGACCACTCTTTTGGAGAAGTAGTATTTCCCAGTGTCCAGCCTGAACCTCCCCTGGCACAGCCTGAAGCCATTCCCTCTAGTCCTATCATCAGTTACATGAGAGAAGAGGCCGACCCCCAGCTCACTACAGCCTCCCTTCAGGTAGTTATAGAGAGCAATAAGGTCTCCCCTGAGCCTCCCTTTCTCCAGACTGAACAATCACAGTTCACTCAGCCACTCCTCATAAGGCCTGTGTTCCTGACCCCTCACCAGCTTTTTTTCCCCTTGAACACACTCCAGGGCCTCAATGTCTTTCTTACAGTGAGGGGCCCAAAAATGGATACAGTACTCAAGGTGTGGCCTCACTAGTGCTGAGCACAAGGGGACCATTACCTCCCTGGTCCTGCTGGCAACACTGTGCAAGCCAGGATAGCATTGGCTTTCTTGGCCACCTGGGCACACTGCTGGCTCATGTTCAGCCAAGCATCAATCAATACCCCCAGGTTCATTTTTTCTACACAGTCTTCTAGCCACTCTGCCCCAAGCCTGTAGCACTGCCTGGGGCAGTTGTGGCCAAAGTGCAGGACTCAGCATTTCATCTTATTGAACCTCATCCCATTGACTTCAGCCCAGCTATTCAGCCTGTCCAGATCCCTCTGTAGGGCCTCGCTACCTCTAGGCAGATCAACACTTCCAGCCAATTTGGTGTCATCTGCAAACTTACTGAGGGTGCACTCAGTTCCCCTATCCAGGTCATCAATGAAGATGTTGAAGAGGACAGGCCCCAGCACCGATCCCTGGGGAACAATACTCATGACAGGTAACTAGTTGGATTTAGCGCCATTTGCCAACACTCTCTGGGCCCAGTCCTCCAGTCAGTAATCATCATCATAAACGAAACTTATTTGTTCTTTCAACTGTTAGATTTACTGTGCAGTTCTGAGTTTTTCAACTTATTTGCATCTGTTCACAATTTTTTTTTTCTTTTAATTTATAAATCCCCTTCTTTTCAAAATATGCAAATGTTTAGTACACTATACCGTACATGATGAAACACACCTCCTGACAAAACAAACTAATAGTTACAATCCCAGTGTGAATACTTACATTACAAACATTCAAATGAAGACTATGGAGTCTGGTAGTAGTACATGTATTTTTAATTCTTGTAGTAAAAGTAAATGAAAAAGAATAAACTAATTTGTTAATGAACTTTCTCAATCCCAAACAAATTAAATAATTGTCTTGCATTTAACATAACGGTGGAATTTTGATTCAGTTTTTGTTTCTGTCATATTCCACACGTTCTAGAAGAACTGATATGATAGATTTTGTTATCTCTATTTACTTCCACATGAAAGAACTTTGGCCTTTACTTTGCTAATGTTAAGAACCTAGAACAGAAGAAAAACCTTCTGCCCCTCAAGGAAGCATCTGATGTGTTCAACTTTTGACCGACTGAAGTCATATTCAAATCATACTCGTTAGCATCACTTGTCCATTTTCCAAACAAAATATATTTCTTTACTTCATATTTGTGAATCAAAATGCAGAATATTCCAGGTCAGAGAGAGAATGTTTTTCCCAGTACAAATAAAGGAAGATTTCAAAAAGATACTTGTTGGTTTGACATATCTTTGCTTTGCAGAGATCGAACACTAAAAGGCTAAGCTCACTGTAGTGATACGATCAGTGTGAACACAGGTGGTTAACAAAGTTAATTACAAACATGAGCCACACTCATATCCAATTATATTCTTTTTTCCATCTAATTTCAATGAAGAAAATAGATGATCTTAATAAAAATAATAAGTATTATAAATAAAGCAAGGAAGTAGGAGTGCATCCTATGAAATTCATGCTGCATGTCACAAACTGTTTAGATGACAGCAAAAGACTCACAAACATCCCATCATACTGATTTGCAAAACCTGTGCTGAAGCTCAGTCCAGCTGAAGCTAGAAGCACTGAGAACATTCCGTCCAAGAAGGAAGAAGGGATCTGCAGTAATTCAAAAGGTTGTTTTCTCACAGTTCAACATTCTTGCAAAACACAGTACATTTGATTTGAATAAGTAAGCTAGTTGTCCTTTTACTAGCTCCCATTTCTCCTTAGTTTAAGCTGCACAAAAATCACATCTATTGTACAGAAAGCTCTGCAATTATGTGAATTCTTAAAGAAAGGCTATTACTTTCTTAGCTCATTTTGCTATAAGAGGCCATGTTTTTGCACTATTGCCTCAAAGTTTGCTGAGGATGAACAAGTTCAGACAAGTCCTGATTAAGGGTTGAGAAATCCTTTGTCTGAGCAACACTGATGGACAAGGCCAGGGGCATGGAGAGAGAAGCTGCAGATGAATGGGCGTGGTCTTTTGTGTTGGCTTACCTCAAGGTGTCCATCTCAGGGGGTGCTGCACAACTCTCAGCCAAGCACCCAGGGATGTCACACAGGCAGGAAAAAGGAGAAGAGAGGGATCAGCAACCATGAAGTTAGGTTTCTGACATTAGATTCCTCACAACCTGACACCTGCATACTGAAGCACAAGAAAGGTTTCTGCCATCAGATCCCTCACTATGGACCTCCTGCTCACTGATGGATTCTCCTGGACCTGCTACCTGAACCCTGCTGCCTGTTCCTGGACTTACCCCGCAGCTCTTTCCTGCTACCTGCTTGCAGCCCAAGGCCTGCCACATTACCTCCCCTGTGCTTTTGCCTCAGACCATCAGAACGTCTCGCAATGGGACTGCTGCTGGATCCTGGTGGTGACTATCCCTGCTTTACGCAATTCTTGCCTCTTCCTATCTTTTCTATCACCTGCCTTCCCTTCCCCATCATCCCAAATCATCCATCCTCCCCCTTCCCCATCTCCCCAATTAAGATTTGTAATAAACTGGTCAGACCAACATTTAAACCACTGTTTCTTAATCTCACACCAGGTATACATATATCAAAGAAACTTGCCTCCTACCTATAAATTGGAGCCAAGATTTTGTTATCCAAATGATATAAAGGAATTTTAACTCTAAACTTGGATTTGAATTCATTATTTCATCAAATGGTTACAAGGCTACATTAATATTGCTTTAAAATGCAATTATTATGCGAGTCAGCTTACTTTATTTGCATTACATGCAATTTATACTCCAAAAGGAAATCAGAGTCAGATCACTAAGAGGCAAATAGAAAAAGCCATCTGCACAGTCAAGAATTTTTCATTTAAGCGATCACAAAAATGACAGTCACTGAAGCGTCTTTGCACACATCAGGAGTTATCACAAACATGTTTGATCACGTTCTGTGATACTGAACAATATGCTCATTTTTATATGAACCAGTAAGATCTATGGCTTGTGTTTAGTACTCGTTTTAAAAGGTACTAAAACAGAGCCCATCATTGTACATAAGATAAAGTGGTAGTTTAGGAAGAAAATGTGATGAAATGGTAAGAAAAGAGGGCCCTTTCTAATGAGAATGTCATAAGAAAAAAATACTTCAATAAGTGAGGTATCAATTTGTCAAAACTAAATTATAGGAGCTGTTGAACTGGAACTTAGAATATGGCTGATAGTAAATGTGGCAGTGTTTAGGAAAATAGTGTCTTCTATTAAACTGTTAGAGATATATCAGAAATTTCATTGCTTATTAAACATTATTGGATGACTGCAGATAAATAAACTGCAGATTTTTCCAAAGTTTTCTAGGATTGCTTGCCTGTTCCTGCTTTTTGTTTCTCCAACTTGGTGTAATTCCAGTAAACTTTTTACCCATTGGCCTATTTCAATCAAATGTGACAGAGCAATAAAGATCTCAAATAGAAATCAAATTCCCCCTGGTTCTGTGAAAACAGAACATGTCCCTGCAGTGGGAAAAGTGAAGAACATAGCCATCACACATGGTTTGGCAACAGACATTGGCTGCAAAGTCATAATGATCCACAAGGGCAGAGCCATTTTTATCTTCAGTCCAGGGGTGGAAGTGGTAGGCTTGAATAGTTGCTAGGGTTCAATGAAGAGAAGAGAGGAAACAAAAAACCTTGAGAATGTACAGCATGTATCCTGAGGAAACAGGAACTCATTAGCCTGCTACGGTGTAAACAAGCAACAGCTGACCTTGAGAAGGTATGCTTTAGGGGAACAGAAGATAGCACCCAAGTGAGAAAATGTTTATGCAAGTTTTGTATCTCCTGGAGCAACAAAATATAGCAGATATAAAGAAATACATTATTTACTTCTTCCAGTAATGGATTAAAAAGAACATATTAATAGGAAAAAAACTTGCAACATTGCAGAGAAAGCTATTTCATTCACAGAAGCCTCTCACTGTAATTATTCACTCCAATATTCTACAAGGAAAAGTTGAAACTGAAGACTATGACAAAAGTAAAGAGCCAGATTAAAGAGAGAGGAATGTCATATGCTTACTATAAACAGCAGAACAGTGAGTAAAGGGAAAATTATAGAATTTATATCTCTGTAAAGGAATAAATACTATAAACTACTCTCACCCAAAAATTTAAAGTGAAAAAAAAAAAAACAAAAAACCACTTTTTTGAAGCTGAGAATATAAATGCTGGAGGCAAAAACAAGATATTTCTAAGAACACTCATTCTTTTTTTTCATTAGAACTTCCTTCAGAATGATTATTATCCTTCATGAAATAAAGGAAGATTTAGGAGAAGGCCATTAGTAATAGCACACAAGCCAAAATTCATTCCTGAGTTGAACTTCCAAAAAAATTATCAACTGAGTTAATTGGTAGGTACTTCCTGACTTTCCAAGGTGACTTGGACCAAGGCCAATTATGCTTGTAATTTAAATATTTAGTAACATAGGAACTGATTCACTGACTCTAAGCATCCTTTATAAACCTTTATAATAATCGTTTATTACAGTTTTATCACAGAGGGCTGCTATTCCAGATTACTTTGTATCACATACAAGTATCCTAACAGTCATGCATTTCAATGTTATATACAAAACAGAGAGATTCTTTTTTCTCCCAGAAAACTTCTTACTGATAAATGCTTTGCTACTGACTGAAGGTACCCTCTTTCCCAATTCAGTTTAAAAGATTATTATTATCATAAATGTCTGATTTTATTCCATCAGGTAAAAGCAAACATCCAAAATATATCTCCCAACTGGAGCATTCTATAGCAAATTTTGTTACCATATTTTCATATACATAGATGGCTTACAGATTGATTGCAACCAGTGTCAAATACACAGTTTGCTTTTGCAGCAGCAGTGAGAGCCACAAACATCTAGAGAAAGCCTGCATCAGTGACTGCCATTTCCATGGCTTCCTTACTCTAATCTCCACTGCCACTTTTTACTTCTTTTCCCCTCACTACTTCCTTACCTTTTTCAGTTCTCCTTCCTCTGACAACAAAGGAGCTGAGACAGTCATGATATGTGACAGGCAAACACAGCATCTATATTAATCACAACAGACTGCTCTTTAGTGATAGCATACAATGTGTGTGTATATACACACGTGTGTGTGTATGAGATGATGTACATACACTATGTAGCATGGTATCATCTATTAGGTAAAGTTACAATTGTAATTACTAATACCAAAGGCATTCACAAAATTGTCAGTGTAATAATCCTGTGTTTTCAAGAAAAGATCAATCAAATCACAGCTCAGTACCTTCACTTCACAGCAGCATTGTATCTTGAACGAACCATGTAATGGTGGCAAGACTAAGCTACTATTATTACTGCTTGATGGGGCCTTAACCCTGCTGGTGGATACAACCTCTGCAGAGAAGCAAGAAGCTCAGCCTAATGCCATACTCTATTAACAAGCATTGCCATGTCAATGTTACCATGGTTCAAAAAACAGCAAGTCTTTGAGAGATAGATCTGTAGCCCTATCTGCAGTCTTCTGCCCCTACAGAAGTCTATCTGCTTATGTACCAAGGATTCAAGACCCAGTTCTCATGTGCAACAGCTACATGTTAAATGATGAGGGGGGAAAAAAAAACAAAACAACCAAAAAAAAAAACAAAAACCCAAGAGAAAGATTAAATTCACCAACAGAGAGTCAGTAGATAAGAGATTCACAAGTAAAAGCACCAATAGGTTATTTTATAAAAATTATTTTTAAGTATATCCCTTCCAACTCTGAAGATTCAATGATTATATTGGGAGGCTAATTGAGAGCCATCTGGCCAAGTCATCAGCATCAGAGCAAGTGGCAGACAGCAGCTCAAGAACAAGGACACTGTGGAACCAGCCTTTCCCCTTCTGTCAAGGCACTAGAGGAAACCATAGCTTTCTGGTGGGAGCAACCGTACAAAAAAAAAATAAAAAAAGCAAGCCAACAGCTCATTAAACCCTGACTATTTTTTATGCATGTATGTGCAGAAATATTTGTTTATATACACATATAAATCGCATATACTGCATGCACAGTGTATCTGTAGTCATCTGAAGATGTTTAAACACAACAGCGTGTAAGGTAGGTGGCAGTGCTGTCTGCTTACAACAGGAGAAGAAGGAGAGGATGGGAAGTATAAAACTAAGATGCTTCCATTGCTGTAGGAGAGTGATCAAGTTACTTTTGTGTCAGCACATTGGAACTACATGCAAAGAGGCAAGCACAGAAATCACTGAGAAATTACCCATCAGGTTGCCATCCTTCCCAATCAGCTCCTAACTTAACACTCTTAAAAAGTAAAAATAAAAATCAGTATGTAGCCAGATCTGTATGAAAAACATTGCCAGAAAAAGTGAATGTTAACTTTCCAAAACAAAACACAGTTTTAAAGTAAGTCAGTATGACAAATAAAATATATTATTCAACTGCTTAAGTTCGCCAGAATATGTCAAGACAGGTTTGTCTTAAGTGCCTACATTTAACAACAAAACAGCAGATGCCCTGATTTCTATTCACTGTAACAATCAGCTATACTTAACTTTCCATATTATGTCAAAAAATGCCCTCATTTATGAGATTTCAGTTATTTTCCCAGATTAAGGAGTTCATCATCACAAAGAATTACCTATTGCTTAATTAACCTCTCACAAAAGAAAAACAGACACCCCTAGGGGCATCTAACTTAAATTTTTGATGGGTACTCTGAAGCTGAGACCTGATCTGTAGTTCAAACAACCCAGAATTCTCTGAGCATAAAAACCAAAAGTCTCATGACAGGATACTGAACATTACACAAGCTAGAGAGCTAAGAATTGTTAGTCTAACTTATATTTTACAGACCAGTAATTTTAGTTGTTTATCTATATACAATATACCTAGATCAAATTACTACAGGAATAATACAATCAAAATCTAACTAAACAAAATCATCCCTATCTTCCTTTCCACTTTGGTATTTTACTTACCCTTCTAAGGCTTCTCTGGCTCTTTAAGCAGTTTCAGCCCAGCAACAAGTGCAGAGGGCAGCTGTGATAAGGTATCCTATTTTTGAGGAGAAAACAGGTGTTTTTAATCTATAGACAGAATTTCCTCCTCCTCAGCCTTAGGCTTGCTTAACTTTTTTTTTTTTTTTTTTTTTTTGTACCACTCTTCAGCAGCTTGCTACATTCATCTCTGGGCAGCCAGGGCAATATAGCTGTCACTTGCTGGCTCCTCTCAAGCCCAGGACCACAGCAGGCTGGGATTTGCTATGAGGTGACAACCAGGGCTACCCATACCAGGTGGCACTATGTAGCCCTAGCTTGCTTCTAGAGGTGGGAGGCACTCAGCCTGGGCAACAGGGTGGCCAATGCACTCACACAAGGCCCAGGACCTGCATATCCAATGTGGTGAGAGGGTTAGTGAGAAGTATGATATTCACTAGGCTATGCATAGGGGTCCCAAACTTCAGTTCTGTTTATGAAAGAAGCTATAGATCTCCTACAGTGTCTGTGGTGTCAAAACTTTATGTGAGCGCTTTCTACAGCCATTTTCATACAGATTGCCACAGCCAGCATCTTCAAGTCTGCACCAAGACATATTTATTAAATTAACAGGCTTAGTAAGAAGTAAGTAAATCAATCCCAGACTTAACATGCATACAACAGTCTTGAAGAAAGAAGTAAGAAATGAAGCTTTGCTCTTTGAGGCCAACAGAGCAGAGTTGCATTTGTAGAAACATAACTATACTAGACACAGAATATTCTGGAATGCATCAGAAGCACATCTGTGCCATTTTTAGTATTTCCAGTACCATCAGGACCCATTTAAGAAATATCTTTATTTTTAATTTACAATTAAAAGTTTTAAGACAACTGGATTTATAAGCTAGAGCTAGTATCCTCTGCGTATTTTAAGGTTCCATTTTATTGTTATTTCAGAGCACTGAAAGAAAACAAAAAACAAAAAACAAAAACAAACCAAACAACAACAACAACAAAACCAAAAAAACAAAACCCACAAGCATCCTTGAATATAGCTTTCAACAGGAAGTTTGGGGAATAAAGCAGCTCTTTGCTGTCAGGGTCATGTAGAAGATGTGTTACTGATGAATTTAAACTAATGTTCTCCATCATGAAATTGAAAGGAAGTACAATACCCTTTAATGGTTTCAGAAAACTATTTTTCAAACCACTTGCAGGAAGTAATTTGCAAAATAATAATAATCATCATCTAAAAGCCTATATTTTACAAAGTAGGCTCATAATACTATTTCAAGATACTTCTGTATTGGGTATCCAGGTGTACTGCAACTTAATATGTTTTAATCCACATGTACCCTTCCTGATGTGCCCCCATGGCTTTGGGGCCTGGCTGTGCCCTGCAATGTGGCCACTGGAGCTGTTGCTGTGTCTAGCAGCACAAGGCAGCTTTGGCCTTCACATGCAGCCCCACAGCCCTGGGATGACACCCGGCACCCACATCCTGCACAACACTTCACCTCAGGGTGAGGTGATGTTAAGGCAAGGTGGTGTTGGGTGATCTCCACTGCTGTCTTCCATCCTGTTCTCCTTACAGCTTCATTGTGTCACACAGCTGTGAAGTGTACTCAGAAGTGGAATCCTGAGATCATGTTTTCACAATCAGTAACTCATCTACCCTTGACCAAGATTTTTTTTTTCCACATTTCAGCAGAAGAGTAACACACCAGCCTCCAATAGATTCACATCTAATACCAGTTCCAATGAGCACAACCTCACCTTTACCCTACCTGCAAACAAGGAAATGACCAACCTATAAGCATGTACTGAAGCACTATAAATGCCATATTTTGAAGAGTATGAGTGACTCATGAGTGCCCAGATGACTAGAAAAGATGATAATGGTGTGTGTTAAGACGCTACTATTTGTCAGCAAACTGAGGAGTCATTGGATTACCACTGGGATTGAAAAGGAAGATGACTGGGAAGAGGTGTAGCACAGACACAACAACTGCCAAATAATTTCATATACAAGAACATTTCTGCACACGCACAGAGAAATAAGAACCTCAGTAAAGAAAAAGGTACACTGGATGATTAACTTGTTTTGTCTGTAGCCAATGAAATGCAACACAACCAATTAAAAGTGAGTTGCTTTTGCTGCAGACAGTAGGGAACAAAGAATTTTGTTTTCACTGGGTGTAAGGCAATTTGTTTGTCCTTTTAACATGTTATCTCTTCACCTGTGCAACCTGATTTAGGGAGTCTGCTTTGACAGGGGGGCTGGAATGCATAATCTCTAGAGGTTCCTTCCAGCCCCTACAATTCTGTGATTCTGTGAAAAGTAACAAAACATGCAAACCTTAAATAGTTGTGCTTGTATGTGTGTGTATTAATCTTTCTAATTACAGCCAAGAAACTTTTCCGTGCTCTAGAATAAAGATCTTAATAGATATCCAACCTATATTCATGTGCCAGAGCTTGAGTCTGCAAGTCTCATTCGCATGCAGCAACGACAGAAGATATGATAAAATATTAGAGTAGGAGTCTTGATTATAGAGCAATTTCTCAATAAGCAGGAGAATGCTTAGAGTGTCAGGGTTTCCTATTCTTAGTTTTGCCAAAAGGCACACTGTATCTTACCAGTACTTTGACTCATATTACTTAAAGAATTCCATAAGAAACAGATAAATATGTATGTATCAGTGAAAACTCAGATTAATTGCACTCAGCTGAGAAAACAAAACATAGAAAATGTAGAAGGTACAGAAACACTTTTTCTTAATAAACAAATGGCAAGAAAGAAAGAAACCCCCAACAGAAAACAGCTGCATCCTTTGAGTGCAGGATAGCTTACAACGTCAATATGAAACAAAGTCTATTAATTTTCAACATGTTACTGCCTAGCAAAGTACATTTGACCTATCTCCAGTACCAAAGGGAAGATCACCAAAAAGAACATAAATCTGCTATATTGCTGTTGAAAAGTTGAAAAAGAAACATCACAAGAATCATTGCTGGTGGCTTGGGAAACAAATTATAATTGTAGAGAATTTGTAAACACTTGGAAAAGTAAATGAAAAGAGGTTTTGAGAACTGCTTATGGGAATTCATTTTGATTAATTCCCAGGTTACACAAACTACTTCAATTCCTCCTGATTTGATAACACTCCAGGGAAGGGATTTTAAAAAAGAATACATCTTTAAACAGGAAGAAAATGCTGACAGAAGCATGCATGGGCCTGTGGCAAGGCACATTCAGCTTTTAGTATCTCACCAGCATGGGAGATAATTTAGTACTGAACATATATTCTATTTCTCACCAGAAAAAAATAAAAATTGAAATATACTCAAATCAACAACAAATCCAGACACTTCAATTTCATAAATAGTTTCCACTTTTGCAATGGGCTATATCAATTTTGTAATGGACTAAAAAACAAAAAAGGGATTCAAAATTGCCAAGTGTTTAGGGTGCAGGAGAATTGTATTCCAGCACTGATATTCAGACCGGTCTCCAAAGGAGTGCTATTTGATTCTGATCTTGAACAAGTCATTTTCTCATTTTAACTGGTCTCTTCCATGCATTTTATTTTTATCTTCATAAGTATCTTGAAATTAATTTATACAAAATATATGTAATCTTTACTTTAAGATACAATAGAAATTAACAACATGTGATTAATTAAATAATTATTTTAGGTACCCATATAATAAAATTGTGATAAAGTTCAGAAATTATATTTGGATGTCTGCTCCTGCAAAATACAAGCGTTTTTCAACCAAAACAAAAATACAAAGAGCAGACCAGAAATATTAAATTTCAGAATACAAATAATTAGTACAAATTTAAATTACTTAATTTAATAGTCTAAATGGAAACTCTTGAACCTCTAGTAACTTGAGAATCTTTCTATTGCATCTTCCTCCTGTCCAAAAAGTATGATTAGGAAGAGAATTTCATTCACCTTCATTAACTTTTAGAATTAATACAGGAAAATGTATTTATTTCCACTGAATAAGAAAAGGTGAATATATTATTGGAATAATATAAGTGTAGTTGCAAATAGATAGACAGAGGGTATCTAAAGAAAAGACTGACCAACTCTGAGGCATTCAGTCAAGATGAAAGCTTGCCAACATTGAGCTCACCACAAGAACTCCACAAAGATACAACATCCAGAAAGAGGCACTGCCTTAGTGGTGGTCAGCCCTTAAATGGGATCTAGGAGAGGTGGAGTAAAGCGGCACTCCTTTTGGGAGCACAGCTTAATTACTTTCACCTGTGCTCCCACAGCTGACTCATCACTTGCCTCAGATGGTTAATCAGGGGTTCAGGCTGTGCTCAACAGTTTCCCTTACAGTGAACAAGCCCTTATGCTTTTCACTTCTAAACTTTCTCCTTGGACAGAAGGACCTAAAGACCATGGGTATCTTTTGGTTCTGGACTAAAGAATAAATGTCTTTCAAACATCTGCTGAGATCAAGTGCTGAGGGAGTCTCTGCTGAACTGCCTCCTTTAAGTGTCCAGGCTTCACATCCACAGCACAAGGATGCCCTGCAACACTTGTTACTTACTGCTTATTCACCAGCTTCCATCTGTGTTCCCGGAGCTGCAAGAAGCAGGAGGCAGTCTTTGTGCAGAGAGTATTCATGTGCAGGATGCTTACATACATTTTGTGCACGCAGACAGAGCTATTTTGAAATGTTGAGAATAAGGCTCTTAGTTCAGAAAAGCTCCACTAAGATTTCAGTCTCAGAGTAGTGCTTTTCTTTTTCTTTCTTTTTTTTTTTTTTTTTTTTCTTCCCATACAATGTTTAATTTGCTCCTGTCATTAAAGAATCTGCTTCTATGCTTAAGCTGTGCTACAAGTTCAGTGTAAGTGGTGTTGAATATACCAATCAACTGAATACTCCCAAAGGATAAAGACATTTTTATATTTGTCTTATGTACACATTCCTGTATTTATTTCAGTACTGGCACATAGAATAAGATATAGAAACAAAGCAGGGAAACAGTCCTGAATTTTGCAATGGAAAAGGATGTAAGAATGAGACAAAATGATTTAGGAATTCAGGGTTAGTTGAGAAGCAGAGGTTCTGTTCTCAAAAGAATGATAAAGGAAACCATATTTTCCCCATACTTTAGTTAACAACAAAGCAGTTTTAAATAACTTTAAAATCAGAATTAAAACAATTGACATTTAAATATTAAGAAAATTATTCCCACAAAAAAGTGCATCAAATGATTAAACCCTTTTTACTGTTGTCTGGCTATTTCAGAGACTTTAGGGAGCTAGACGTCATTTTTGAGATGTTAGCAATTCATTTCAGCCTAAGACTTATGCCTTGTATTTCCGCAATTAATTTTTGGACAAGGTTATTACCATCTTTTTCTTCAAACATTGTCTTTATTTAAAAGGAGAAAACACTGTTCATGGGAATTGCTGGTTTGGCTGTTACTAGTAGACATACTAAAACCAGTGGGGGTTTCATTTAAATCAGTCTTATTCGATACAATCAGAACTCCTACAGAAAAACACAGATATATTTTATAATGTAGGAACAAGTAACAGAGAGGATTATTAATCACTATAACTAAGACAGGACCCTTTTTACAAGCATTGAAGCATTTAACATATTTTTCATAAGCATGCAGACATCAACACAATAGTGAAGCAGCAGTATCTTCCTGCATAGATCCTCAACAGTGCACCAGAATGCAAAGCAACATGCCTCCAGGTTTCAGGCAGCTGCCAAAGCTCAGCCTAGCTAGATCTAGCTGATTCCACTCTGAGGCAGACATTGGACTAGAGACCTCCAGAGATCCATTCCAACCAGAATTATTTTGTGAATTCTGCCGTGGTTCTGTAGATGCTCCAAAGAGAGTTCTATTTCAAAGATGCATTCAGCCTGTGTGTTCTTCCTCAGTCCTGAGGAAACTCAGAACCAGCATTATTTCATTAAATCCTCCTCTCCCTATGGCTCTCATAACAAATATTATTTTCAGATGACTTTCATAGGTAAAGGAGAGCTTAACTACTACCCATCTACAGGATATAACCATTACTAACCTCCCTCCCTGAGTAAGGAAGCCCAAATCATCCCTTTTGTCTAGGCAACAGCCTGCTTTTTTGTTGTTGTTGAGAGATCACAGTCAAACCATTGCAAGCACGCTAGACATTCTGAAACTATTAAAGAATGTATTAATAAGCAATTTAAAAGTCTATATTCAAAAAAATAAGGTCTGCAGTACTAAAATGACTTTAAAAATGTGTAGAGTGATTAGCAGTTATTGTGCAAATTTAAGAAACAAAACAGAAAACATAAAATCATATGTAGAACACAGCTATAGCAACTATTGAGTCTTGCTGAGGCTTCTTCTGCAGATTCAAGAAGTGCTTACAATTTCCAGAAATTCCTTGGCTGAAGATGGGAAGCATCGCAGTGGCATAACATTCTCCACTGGTAAATGTTTGTTACTTGTGGCTTAGAGTTCCATCTAAACTGTGTCTGTCAAAGCCATTTTTGAGGGAATGACTAGAAATGGAAAAAAATAAAATAAAAAAATAACACCCATCCTTTAAGGGTTGTTTCCTTTTCCCCTTTGAAGTAATGGTCCTACTCCTTAATCTTCCACTCACTTCTGAAAACCTCCTAGTAAAAGAAAACCAAATTCAACAATTGAGAAGATTATACTTTGTCTTTTTCACTTGCTAAATATAATTCAACTGCTCACTTCCATGCTTTAGGTAGTGGATTTTTTGAAAACACTTCTTTATCCTCCTCTGAACATTTTCTTCAGAGTTAAATTTGGCACTGACACTAAATCACAAAGAGAGTTTACTTGTGTAAACTCTAAATACACCTTAGGCCACCTCTGAGAGCTCCTGAACAATGATTCTTTTTTCCTTTGTGAGAGAAAGAATTTCTCTTCACTCAGATGATCTCTTTTTTCTTTGAAATTATATTCTTTGTACTAAGGTCACAGATTACAGCAGGTAAAAGTATAAATCCACACATTCAGCACCTGAATGAGAGTCCATGGGCCCTGCATCAGCAGATTGCATGCTTCCATCTGACACAAAGTACAACCTTGAATAGGTGAATTATATTCCAACACAGTTCACTTACCCAGAGCTTTACTTACGCAAGAAGTAAAACACTTCAGCTTGAGCATTCACTGTTCATATTGATTTCAGTGTTGGGAAAGCTCAGTAGCTTGAGGGAAAAATAACAAACCCTCTGACCACAGCAAATCTGTACAGGTGAAACCCAAGAAATCAGAAGTCATCTTTTGGCCTTAAACTTACAGCTTCTCATTTTCACAAAGTGTTTAAAAAAGAATAATCATCCCTACAGAAGTCTTTATATCTTACAGACCAGCAAATACATTTTTTGTCATCACTAGCAGAAACTCTCAGGACTCTGGTGCTGACGGTCTGGGGCTTGCCTGCTCTTGATTCTGGTGGCACTGTCTGTCCTGTCTACCTGTAGTGAGTTACTCTCACATCCACAGGATAAGGTGAGGCTATGAAGTAACTTTGACAATGAAAGCATGAACAGTAGTTATAGTTGCTGCATGATAAATCCCATCCCTTTGTGGACTAGTGAACACTAATCCTGCTGCTCTGGCCACTAGGGAGAAGAAGTGGATTGACAGATTAATCCCAAACAGATAACCAGGGTGAGCATGAAGAAGGTGATGGTACTGAGCTCAAAGGAAAGGAAGAAAGCCCCACCACAAACATAGCAATCTGGTAGTGATTCCTCTATCAAGCTCAAGTGTGTGGACATATATTTAATTATATTATTACTGAGCATTTTCTGCATTAACTAGGCAACTTTGACTATTGGAGTGTTAAAGAGCATTTGGACTATACATTTTTGTCTCTGTACTCATAGTGTTTTCCCTTTTGAATATAAGATGTTTTCAAGTGACGGTTCTTAATGAAAACTGCTAGGTGAGCATCATTTTGACTTATGCACAGAAGTCAAGACCTGTGGAACATGAGATGAAACAGTTTTGCAATACTAGCTTAATCCCAACTGATATCGTGGTCATTCATCAGAATTCATCCTCCTTTAGATAAACGCTCCTCTAAATATTATCTAAGTATCATATGATTTAAACATATGTTACATTTGTACATTATAGATACAAATATTATATGATTTTTGCATCATGAGTTTTCAGTCCTGTTTAGCTAAGTTTTTCATTCTGAATGAAAGCTGCAATGTTTAATTATCAGTGTTAAAAACTCAGGGAATCTGCAACTGTCTCTTATCCAAAGATTATGCCAGAATCAGCACATGAGAATGTTCCCATGAAGTTCATCATTGTTTGCAAGCAGCAATTAATCTCTGATTTAGAATAATCTGTGATTGTGAACATTGATAGAAGTCAAGGAAAACAAATCTCTTGGCAGTCATTACCCAATTAATTTAAATACCATATTTAAAGAGTATTTATTGTAAAGAAAATATTTTAAATCCTTGTTTTCCATTTCATAAAACTTTTAAAACATCTTATTGCTCCGGTAATTTGTTGCTGTTCTGATTTTCAGAAGGCTAACAAAAAAAGCTATAAAACAAAACAAAAAACAAAAACCACTTCCCTCAATTCCCAAAGGACTAAATTAGAGAATATTTGGCAGCTTTTTCATTCACATGCAATAAAAAGTTTGGTTTTTTTTCCACCTGAATTTTTTCCCAACCCACCCCCAAACTGTAGCTTCCATTTCATTAAAGGGAACTTAGGTGACTGGATTATTTTGCAAAATATACCTATGAAGGCACAAAATACCTTCTGCTGTAACAAGGGTGGGGGAAGGAAACCTGTGAGTCTGTGCTGCTTAATTTTAGATAATCTTAAGCATGTGATTCTCATCAAAGTCTCATCATTTTTTTTTAATTTATTTTATTTTTTTTGTTATTCTTTTCTCAAGCTTAGATTGCAAGCAAAGATGAGAAAAAGGAAGACTGTAATGTGACTGCGATAGAAAACATTTTGTTTTC